>NW_027478511.1:900000-1159539 GCF_051014685.1 Ptiloglossa arizonensis
GTAGAACGTAGAACGTATAACGTATAACGTATAACGTAGAACGTATAACATGTAACGTATAACGTATAACGTAGAACGTATAACATGTAACGTATAACGTATAACGTATAACGTATAACGTATAACGTATAACGTATAACGTATAACGTATAACGTATAACGTATAACGTATAACGTATAACGTATAACGTATAACGTATAACGTATAACGTATAACGTATAACGTATAACGTATAACGTATAACGTATAACGTATAACGTATAACGTATAACGTATAACGTAGAACGTAGAACGTATAACGTATAACGTATAACGTATAACGTATAACGTATAACGTATAACGTATAACGTATAACGTATAACGTATAACGTATAAGGTATAACGTATAACGTATAACGTATAACGTATAACGTATAACGTATAACGTATAACGTATAACGTATAACGTATAACCTATGGCGTATAACGTATAACGTATAACGTATAACGTATAACGTATAACGTATAACGTATAACGCATAACGTATAACGTATAACGTATAACGTATAACGTATAACGTATAACGTATAACGTATAACGTATAACGTATAACGTATAACGTATAACGTATAACGTATAACGCATAACGTATAACGTACAACGTATAACGTATAACCTATAGCGTATAACGTATAACGTATAACGTATAACGTATAACGTATAACGTATAACGTATAACGTATAACGCATAACGTATAACGTATAACGTATAACGTATAACGTATAACGTATAACGTATAACGTATAACGTATAAGGTATAACGTATAACGTATAACGTATAACGTATAACGTATAACGTATAACGTATAACGTATAACGTATAACGTATAACGTATAACGTATAACGTATGACGCATAACGTATAACGTATGACGTATAACGTATAACGTATAACGTATAACGTATAACGTATAATGTATAACGTATAACGTATAACGTATAACGTATAACGTAGAACGTAAAACGTATAACGTATAACGTATAACGTAGAACGTATAACATGTAACGTATAACGTATAACGTAGAACGTATAACATGTAACGTATAACGTATAACGTATAACGTATAACGTATAACGTATAACGTATAACGTATAACGTATAACGTATAACGTATAACGTATAACGTATAACGTATAACGTATAACGTATAACGTATAACGTATAACGTATAACGTATAACGTATAACGTATAACGTATAACGTATAACGTATAACGTATAACGTATAACGTATAACGTATAACGTAGAACGTAGAACGTATAACGTATAACGTATAACGTATAACGTATAACGTATAACGTATAACGTATAACGTATAACGTATAACGTATAACGTATAACGTATAACGTATAACGTATAACGTATAACGTATAACGTATAACGTATAACGTATAACGTATAACGTATAACGTATAACGTATACCGTGTAACGTATAACATATAACGTATAACGTATAACGTTTAACGTATAACGTATAAAGTATAACGTATAACGTATAACGTATAACCTATAACGTATAACGTATAACGTATAACGTATAACGTATAACGTATAACGTATAACGTATAACGTATAACGTATAACGTATGACGTATAACGTATAACGTAAAACGTATAACGTATAACGTATAACGTATAACGTATAACGTATAACTTATAACGTATAAGGTATAACGTATAACGTATAACGTACAATGTATAACGTATAACGTATAACGTAAAACGTATAACGTATAACGTATAACGTATTGCGAATAACGTAAAACGTATAAGGCATAACGTATTATATAACGTATAACGTATAACGTATAACGTATAACGTATAACGTATGACGTACAACGTATACCGTATCACGTATAATGTATTACGAATAACGTGTAACGTATAACGTATAACGTATAACGTATAACGTATAACGTATAACGTATAACGTATAACGTATAACGTATAACGTATAACGTATAACGTATGACGTACAACGTATACCGTATCACGTATAATGTATTACGAATAACGTGTAACGTATAACGTATAACGTATAACGTATAACGTAGAACGTATAACGTATAACGTATAACGTATAACGTAGAACGTATAACATGTAACCTATAACGTATAACGTAGAACGTATAACATGTAACGTATAACGTATAACGTATAACGTATAACGTATAACGTATAACGTATAACGTATAACGTATAACGTATAACGTATAACGTATAACGTATAACGTATAACGTATAACGTATAACGTATAACGCATAACGTATAACGTATGACGTATAACGTATAACGTATAACATATAACGTATAACGTATAACGTATAACGTATAAGGTATAACGCATAACGTATAACGTATAACGTATAACGTATAACGTATAACGTATAACGTATAACGTATAACGTATAACGCATGACGTATAACGTATGACGTATAACGTATAACGTATAACGTATAACGTATAACGTATAACGTATAACGTATAACGTATAACGTATAACGTATAACGTATAACGTATAACGTATAACGTATAACGTATAACGTATAACGTATAACGTATAACGTATAACGTATAACGTATAACGTATAACGTATAACGTATAACGTATAACGTATAACGTATAACGTATAACGTATAACGTATAACGTATAACGTATAACGTATAACGTATAACGTATAACGTATAACGTATAACGTATAACGTATAACGTATAACGTATAACGTATAACGTATAAGGTATAACGTATAACGTATAACGTATAACGTATAACGTATAACGTATAACGCATAACGTATAACGTATGACGTATCACGTATAAGGTATGACCTATAACGTATAACGTATAACGTATAACGTATAACGTATAACGTATAACGTATAACGTATAACGTATAACGTATAACGTATAACGTATAACGTATAACGTATAACGCATAACGTCTAACGTATGACGTATCACGTATAAGGTATGACCTATAACGTATAACGTATAAGGTATGACCTATAACGTATAACGTATAACGTATAACGTATAACGTATAACGTAAAACGTATAACGTATAACGTATAACGTATAACGTATAACGTATAGCGTATAACGTATAACGTATAACGTATATTGTAAAACGTATAACGTATAACGTATAACGTATAATGTAAAACGTATAACGCATAACGTATAACGTATACCGTATAACGTATAACGTATAAGGTATAACGTATAACGTATAACGTACAATGTACAACGTATAACGTATAACGTAAAACGTATAACGTATAACGTATAACGTATAACGTATAACGAATAACGTAAAACGTATAAGGCATAACGTATTATATAACGTATAACGTATAACGTATAACGTATAACGTAGAACGTATAACGTATGACGTACAACGTATACCGTATCACGTATAATGTATTACGAATAACGTGTAACGTATAACGTATAACGTATAACGTATAACGTATAACGTATAACGTATAACGTATAACGTATAACGTATAACGCCTAACGAATAACGTGTAACGTATAACCTATGACGTATAACGTATAACGTATAACGTATCACGTATATCGTATAACGTATAACGTATAACGTATAACGTATAACGTACAACGTATAACGTATAACGTATATCGTATAACGTATAACGTATAACGTATAAGGTATAACGTATAACGTATAACGTATAACGTATAACGTATAACGTATAACGTATAACGTATAACGTATAACGTATAACGTAAAACGTATAACGTATAACGAATAACGTATACCGTATAACGTATAGCGTATAACGTATAACGTATAACGTATATTGTAAAACGTATAACGTATAACGTATAACGTATAATGTAAAACGTATAACGCATAACGTATAACGTATACCGTATAACGTATAACGTATAAGGTATAACGTATAACGTATAACGTACAATGTACAACGTATAACGTATAACGTAAAACGTATAACGTATAACGTATAACGTATAACGAATAACGTAAAACGTATAAGGCATAACGTATTATATAACGTATAGCGTATAACGTATAACGTATAACGTATAACGTATAACGTATAACGTATAACGTATAACGTATAACGTATAAGGTATAACGTATAACGTATAACGTATAACGTATAACGTATAACGTATAACGTATAACGTATAACGTAAGACGTATAACGTATAACGTATAACGTATAGCGTATAACGTATAACGTATAACGTAAAACGTATAACGTATAACGTATAACGTATAACGTATAACGTATAACGTATAACGTATAACGTATAACGTATAACGTATAACGTATAACGTATAACGTATAAGGTATAACGTATAACGTATAACGTATAACGTATAACGTATAACGTATAACGTATAACGTATAACGTATAACCTATAGCGTATAACGTATAACGTATAACGTATAACGTATAACGTATAACGTATAACGTATAACGCATAACGTATAACGTATAACGTATAACGTATAACGTATAACGTATAACGTATAACGTATAACGTATAACGTATAACGTATAACGTATAACGTATAACGCATAACGTATAACGTACAACGTATAACGTATAACGTATAACGCATAACGTATAACGTATAACGTATAACGTATAACGTATAACGTATAACGTATAACGTATAACGTATAAGGTATAACGTATAACGTATAACGTATAACGTATAACGTATAACGTATAACGTATAACGTATAACGTATAACGTATAACGTATAACGTATAACGTATGACGCATAACGTATAACGTATGACGTATAACGTATAACGTATAACGTATAACGTATAACGTATAATGTATAACGTATAACGTATAACGTATAACGTATAACGTAGAACGTAGAACGTATAACGTATAACGTATAACGTAGAACGTATAACATGTAACGTATAACGTATAACGTAGAACGTATAACATGTAACGTATAACGTATAACGTATAACGTATAACGTATAACGTATAACGTATAACGTATAACGTATAACGTATAACGTATAAGGTATAACGTATAACGTATAACGTATAACGTATAACGTATAACGTATAACGTATAACGTATAACGTATAACGTATAACGTAGAACGTATAACGTATAACGTATAACGTATAACGTATAACGTATAACGTATAACGTATAACGTATAACGTATAACGTATAACGTATAACGTATAGCGTATAACGTATAACGTATAACGTATAACGTATAACGTATAACGTATAACGTATAACGTATAACGTATAACGTATAACGTATAACGTATACCGTGTAACGTATAACATATAACGTATAACGTATAACGTTTAACGTATAACGTATAAAGTATAACGTATAACGTATAACGTATAACCTATAACGTATAACGTATAACGTATAACGTATAACGTATAACGTATAACGTATAACGTATAACGTATAACGTATAACGTATGACGTATAACGTATAACGTAAAACGTATAACGTATAACGTATAACGTATAACGTATAACGTATAACTTATAACGTATAAGGTATAACGTATAACGTATAACGTACAATGTATAACGTATAACGTATAACGTAAAACGTATAACGTATAACGTATAACGTATTGCGAATAACGTAAAACGTATAAGGCATAACGTATTATATAACGTATAACGTATAACGTATAACGTATAACGTATAACGTATGACGTACAACGTATACCGTATCACGTATAATGTATTACGAATAACGTGTAACGTATAACGTATAACGTATAACGTATAACGTATAACGTATAACGTATAACGTATAACGTATAACGTATGACGTACAACGTATACCGTATCACGTATAATGTATTACGAATAACGTGTAACGTATAACGTATAACGTATAACGTATAACGTAGAACGTATAACGTATAACGTATAACGTATAACGTAGAACGTATAACATGTAACCTATAACGTATAACGTAGAACGTATAACATGTAACGTATAACGTATAACGTATAACGTATAACGTATAACGTATAACGTATAACGTATAACGTATAACGTATAACGTATAACGCATAACGTATAACGTATGACGTATAACGTATAACGTATAACATATAACGTATAACGTATAACGTATAACGTATAAGGTATAACGCATAACGTATAACGTATAACGTATAACGTATAACGTATAACGTATAACGTATAACGTATAACGTATAACGCATGACGTATAACGTATGACGTATAACGTATGACGTATAACGTATAACGTATAACGTATAACGTATAACGTATAACGTATAACGTATAACGTATAACGTATAACGTATAACGTATAACGTATAACGTATAACGTATAACGTATAACGTATAACGTATAACGTATAACGTATAACGTATAACGTATAACGTATAACGTATAACGTATAACGTATAACGTATAACGTATAACGTATAACGTATAACGTATAACGTATAACGTATAACGTATAACGTATAACGTATAACGTATAACGTATAACGTATAACGTATAACGTATAACGTATAACGTATAAGGTATAACGTATAACGTATAACGTATAACGTATAACGTATAACGTATAACGTATAACGTATAACGTATGACGTATCACGTATAAGGTATGACCTATAACGTATAACGTATAACGTATAACGTATAACGTATAACGTATAACGTATAACGTATAACGTATAACGTATAACGTATAACGTATAACGTACAACGTATAACGTACAACGTATAACGTATAACGTATAACGTATAACGTATAACGTATAACGTATAACGTATAACGTATAACGTATAACGTATAACGTATAACGTATGACGTATAACGTATAACGTATAACGTATAACGTGTATCGTATAACCTATGACGTATAACATTTAACGTATAACGTATGACGTGTAACGCAGAACGTATAACGTATAACGTATAACGTATAACGTATAACGTATAACGTATAACGTATAACGTATAACGTATAACGTATAACGTATAACGTATAACGTATAACGTATAACGTATAACGTATAACGTATAACGTATAACGTATAACGTATAACGTATAACGTATAACGTATAACGTATAACGTATAACGTATAACGTATAACGTATAACGTATAGCGTATAACGTATAACGTATAACGTATAACGTATAACGTATAACGTATAACGTATAACGTATAACGTATAACGTATAACGTATAACGTATAACGTATAACGTATAACGTATAACGTATAACGTATAACGTATAACGCATAACGTCTAACGTATGACGTATCACGTATAAGGTATGACCTATAACGTATAACGTATAACGTATAACGTATAACGTATAACGTATAGGGTATAACGTATAACGTATAACGTATAACGTATAACGTATAACGTATAACATATAACGTATAACGTGTATCGTATAACCTATGACGTATAACATTTAACGTATAACGCATGACGTGTAACGCAGAACGTATAACGTATAACGTATAACGTATAACGTATAACGTATAACGTATAACGTATAACGTATAACGTATAACGTATAACGTACAACGTATAACGTATAACGTATAACGTATAACGTATAACGTATAACGTATAACGTATAACGTATAACGTATAACGTATAACGTATAACGTATAACGTATAGCGTATAACGTATAACGTATAACGTATAACGTATAACGTATAACGTATAACGTATAACGTATAACGTATAACGTATAACGTATAACGTATAACGTATAACGTATAACGTATAACGTATAACGCATAACGTCTAACGTATGACGTATCACGTATAAGGTATGACCTATAGCGTATAACGTATAACGTATAACGTATAACGTATAGGGTATAACGTATAACGTATAACGTATAACGTATAACGTATAACGTATAACGTATAACGTATAACGTATGACGTATCACGTATAAGGTATGACCTATAACGTATAACGTATAACGTATAACGTATAACGTATAACGTATAACGTATAACGTATAACGTATAACGTATAACGTATAACGTATAACGTATAACGTATAACGTATAACGTATAACGTATAACGTATAACGTATAACGTATAACGTATAACGTATAACGTATAACGCATAACGTCTAACGTATGACGTATCACGTATAAGGTATGACCTATAACGTATAACGTATAAGGTATGACCTATAACGTATAACGTATAACGTATAACGTATAACGTATAACGTATAGGGTATAACGTATAACGTATAACGTATAACGTATATCGTATAACGTATAGCGTATAACGTATAACGTATAACGTATAACGTATAACGTATAACGTATAACGTATAACGTATAACGTATAACGTATAACGTATAACGTATAACGTATAACGTATAACGTATAACGTATAACGTATAACGTATAACGTATAACGTATAAGGTATAACGTATAACGTATAACGCATAACGTATAACGTATAACGTATAACGTATAACGTATAACGTATAACGTATGACGTATCACGTATAAGGTATGACCTATAACGTATAACGTATAACGTATAACGTATAACCTATAACGTATAACGTATAACGTATAACGTATAACGTACAACGTATAACGTATAACGTATAACGTATAACGTATAACGTCTAACGAATGACGTATCACGTATAAGGTATGACCTATAGCGTATAACGTATAACGTATAACGTATAACGTATAGGGTATAACGTATAACGTATAACGTATAACGTATAACGTATAACGTATAACGTATAACGTATAACGTATGACGTATCACGTATAAGGTATGACCTATAACGTATAACGTATAACGTATAACGTATAACGTATAACGTATAACGTATAACATATAACGTATAACGTATAACGTATAACGTATAAGGTATAACGCATAACGTATAACGTATAACGTATAACGTATAACGTATAACGTATAACGTATAACGTATAACGTATAACGCATGACGTATAACGTATGACGTATAACGTATGACGTATAACGTATAACGTATAACGTATAACGTATAACGTATAACGTATAACGTATAACCTATAACGTATAACGTATAACGTATAACGTATAACGTATAACGTATAACGTATAACGTATAACGTATAACGTATAACGTCTAACGTATGACGTATCACGTATAAGGTATGACCTATAGCGTATAACGTATAACGTATAACGTATAACGTATAGGGTATAACGTATAACGTATAACGTATAACGTATAACGTATAACGTATAACGTATAACGTATAACGTATGACGTATCACGTATAAGGTATGACCTATAACGTATAACGTATAACGTATAACGTATAACGTATAACGTATAACGTATAACATATATCGTATAACGTATAACGTATAACGTATAAGGTATAACGCATAACGTATAACGTATAACGTATAACGTATAACGTATAACGTATAACGTATAACGTATAACGTATAACGCATGACGTATAACGTATGACGTATAACGTATGACGTATAACGTATAACGTATAACGTATAACGTATAACGTATAACGTATAACGTATGACGTATCACGTATAAGGTATGACCTATAACGTATAACGTATAACGTATAACGTATAACCTATAACGTATAACGTATAACGTATAACGTATAACGTATAACGTATAACGTATAACGTATAACGTATAACGTATAACGTATAACGTATAACGTATAACGTATAACGTATAACGTATAACGTATAACGTATAACGTATAACGTATAACGTATAACGTATAACGTATAACGTATAACGTATAACGTATAACGTATAACGTATAACGTATAACGTATAACGTATAACGTATAACGTATATCGTATAACGTATAACGTATAACGTATAACGTATAACGTATAGCGTATAACGTATAACGTATAACGTATAACGTATAACGTATAACGTATAACGTATAACGTATAACGTATAACGTATAACGTATAGCGTATAACGTATAACGTATAACGTATAACGTATAACGTATAACGTATAACGTATAACGTATAACGTATAACGTATAACGTATAACGTATAACGTATAACGTATAACGTATAACGTATAACGTATAACGTATAACGTATAACGTATAACGTATAACGTATAACGTATAACGTATAACGTATAACGTATAACGTATAACGTATAAGGTATAACGTATAACGTATAACGCATAACGTATAACGTATAACGTATAACGTATAAGGTATAACGTATAACGTATGACGTATCACGTATAAGGTATGACCTATAACGTATAACGTATAACGTATAACGTATAACCTATAACGTATAACGTATAACGTATAACGTATAACGTATAACGTATAACGTATAACGTATAACGTATAACGTATAACGTATAACGTCTAACGTATGACGTATCACGTATAAGGTATGACCTATAGCGTATAACGTATAACGTATAACGTATAACGTATAGGGTATAACGTATAACGTATAACGTATAACGTATAACGTATAACGTATAACGTATAACGTATAACGTATGACGTATCACGTATAAGGTATAACGTATAACGTATAACGTATAACGTATAACGTATAACGTATAACGTATAACGTATAACGTATAACGTATAACGTATAACGTATAACGTATAACGTATAACGTATAACGTATAACGTATAACGTATAACGTATAACGTATAACATATATCGTATAACGTATAACGTATAACGTATAACGTATAACGTATAGCGTATAACGTATAACGTATAACGTATAACGTATAACGTATAACGTATAACGTATAACGTATAACGTATAACGTATAACGTATAGCGTATAACGTATAACGTATAACGTATAACGTATAACGTATAACGTATAACGTATAACGTATAACGTATAACGTATAACGTATAACGTATAACGTATAACGTATAACGTCTAACGTATGACGTATCACGTATAAGGTATGACCTATAGCGTATAACGTATAACGTATAACGTATAACGTATAGGGTATAACGTATAACGTATAACGTATAACGTATAACGTATAACGTATAACGTATAACGTATAACGTATGACGTATCACGTATAAGGTATGACCTATAACGTATAACGTATAACGTATAACGTATAACGTATAACGTATAACATATAACGTATAACGTATAACGTATAACGTATAAGGTATAACGCATAACGTATAACGTATAACGTATAACGTATAACGTATAACGTATAACGTATAACGTATAACGTATAACGCATGACGTATAACGTATGACGTATAACGTATGACGTATAACGTATAACGTATAACGTATAACGTATAACGTATAACGTATAACGTATAACCTATAACGTATAACGTATAACGTATAACGTATAACGTATAACGTATAACGTATAACGTATAACGTATAACGTATAACGTATAACGTATAACGTATAACGTATAACGTATAACGTATAACGTATAACGTATAACGTATAACGTATAACGTATAACGCATAACGTCTAACGTATGACGTATCACGTATAAGGTATGACCTATAACGTATAACGTATAAGGTATGACCTATAACGTATAACGTATAACGTATAACGTATAACGTATAACGTATAGGGTATAACGTATAGCGTATAACGTATAACGTATATCGTATAACGTATAGCGTATAACGTATAACGTATAACGTATAACGTATAACGTATAACGTATAACGTATAACGTATAACGTATAACGTATAACGTATAACGTATAACGTATAACGTATAACGTATAACGTATAACGTATAACGTATAACGTATAACGTATAAGGTATAACGTATAACGTATAACGCATAACGTATAACGTATAACGTATAACGTATAACGTATAACGTATAACGTATGACGTATCACGTATAAGGTATGACCTATAACGTATAACGTATAACGTATAACGTATAACCTATAACGTATAACGTATAACGTATAACGTATAACGTATAACGTATAACGTATAACGTATAACGTATAACGTATAACGTCTAACGTATGACGTATCACGTATAAGGTATGACCTATAGCGTATAACGTATAACGTATAACGTATAACGTATAGGGTATAACGTATAACGTATAACGTATAACGTATAACGTATAACGTATAACGTATAACGTATAACGTATGACGTATCACGTATAAGGTATGACCTATAACGTATAACGTATAACGTATAACGTATAACGTATAACGTATAACGTATAACGTATAACGTATAACGTATAACGTATAACGCATAACGTATAACGTATAACGTATAACGTATAACGTATAACGTATAACGTATAACGTATAACGTATAACGTATAACGTATAACGTATAACGTATAACGTATAACGTATAACGTATAACGTATAACGTATAACGTATAACGTATAACGTATAACGTATAACGTATAACGTATAACGTATAACGTATAACGTATAACGTATAACGTATAACGTATAACGCATAACGTCTAACGTATGACGTATCACGTATAAGGTATGACCTATAACGTATAACGTATAACGTATAACGTATAACGTGTATCGTATAACCTATGACGTATAACATTTAACGTATAACGTATTACGTGTAACGCAGAACGTATAACGTATAACGTATAACGTATAACGTATAACGTATAACGTATAACGTATAACGTATAACGTATAACGTATAACGTATAACGTATCACGTATATCGTATAACGTATAACGTATAACGTATTACGTATAACGTATAACGTATAGCGTATAACGTATAACGTATAACGTATAACGTATAACGTATAACGTATAACGTATAACGTATAACGTATAACGTATAACGTATAACGTATAACGTATAACGTATAACGTATAACGTATAACGTATAACGTATAACGTATAACGTATAACGCCTAACGAATAACGTATAACGCGTAACCTATGACGTATAACGTATAACGTGTAACGTATAACGTATATCGTATAACGTATAACGTATAACGTATTACGTATAACGTATAACGTATAACGTATAACGTATAACGTATAACGTAAAACGTATAACGAATAACGTAAAACGTATAACGCATAACGTATATCGTATACCGTATAACGTATAACGTATAACGTATAACGTATAACGTATAACGTAAAACGTATAACGAATAACGTAAAACGTATAACGCATAACGTATATCGTATACCGTATAACGTATAACGTATAACGTATAACGTATAACGTATAACGTATAACGTATAACGCCTAACGAATAACGTATAACGTATAACCTATGACGTATAACGTATAACGTGTAACGTATAACGTATATCGTATAACGTATAACGTATAACGTATTACGTATAACGTATAACGTATAACGTATAACGTATAACGTATAACGTATAACGTATCACGAATAACGTAAAACGCATAACGTATATCGTACACCGTATAACGTATAGCGTATAACGTATACCGTATCACGTATAATGTATTACGAATAACGTGTAACGTATAACGTGTAACGTATAACGTGTAACGTAAAACGTATAACGTATAACGTATAACGTATAACGTATAACGTATAACGTATAACGCATAACGAATAACGCATAACGTATAACCTATGACGTATAACGTATAACGTATAACGTATAACGTATAACGTATAACGTATAACGTATAACGTATAACGTATAACGTATAACGTATAACGTATAACGTATAACGTATAACGTATAACGTATAACGTATAACGTATAACGTATAACGTATAACGTATAACGTTTAACGTATAACGTATAACGTATAACGTATAACGTATAAAGTATAACGTATAACGTATATCGTATACCGTATAACGTATAACGTATAACGTATAACGTATAACGTATAACGTATAACGTATAACGTATAACGTATCACGAATAACGTTAAACGCATAACGTATATCGTATACCGTATAACGTATAACGTATAACGTATAACGTATAACGTATAACGCATAACGAATAACGTATAACGTATAACCTATGACGTATACCGTATAACGTATAACGTATAAGGTATGACCTATAACGTATAACGTATAACGTATAACGTATAACGTATAACGTATAGGGTATAACGTATAACGTATAACGTATAACGTATATCGTATAACGTATAACGTATAACGTATAACGTATAACGTATAACGTATAACGTATAACGTATAACGTATAACGCATAACGAATAACGTATAACGTATAACCTATGACGTATACCGTATAACGTATAACGTATAACGTATAACGAATAACGTAAAACGTATAACGCATAACGTATTATATAACGTATAACGTATAACGTATAACGTATAACGTATAACGTATGACGTACAACGTATACCGTATCACGTATAATGTATTACGAATAACGTGTAACGTATAACGTATAACGTATAACGTATAACGTATAACGTATAACGTATAACGTATAATGTATAACGTATAACGTATAACGTATAACCTATGACGTATAACGTATAACGTATAACGTATAACGTATCACGAATAACGTAAAACGCATAACGTATATCGTATACCGTATAACGTATAACGTATAACGTATAACGTATAACGTATAACGTATAACGCATAACGAATAACGTATAACGTATAACGTATAACGTGTAACGTATAACGTGTAACGTAAAACGTATAACGTATAACGTATAACGTATAACGTATAACGTATAACGTATAACGTATAACGAATATCGTAAAACGTATAACGCATAACGTATAACGTATAACGTAAAACGAATAACGTAAAACGTAAAACGCATAACGTATATCGTATACCGTATAACGTATAACGTATAACGTATAACGTATAACGTATAACGTATAACATATAACGCATAACGTATATCGTATACCGTATAACGTATAACGTATAACGTATAACGTATAACGTATAACGTATAACATATAACGCATAACGTATATCGTATACCGTATAACGTATAACGTATAACGTATAACGTATAACGTATAACGTATAACGTATAACGTATAACGTATAACGTATAACGTATAACGTATAACGCCTAACGAATAACGTGTAACGTATAACCTATGACGTATAACGTATAACGTATAACGTATCACGTATATCGTATAACGTATAACGTATAACGTATTACGTATAACGTATAACGTATAACGTATTACGTATAACGTATAACGTATAACGTATAACGTATAACGTATAACGTATCACGAATAACGTAAAACGCATAACGTATATCGTATACCGTATAACGTATAACGTATAACGTATAACGTATAACGTATAACGTATAACGTATATCGTATAACATATAACGCATAACGTATAACGTATAACGTATAACGTATAATGTATAACGTATAACGTATAACGTATAACCTATGACGTATAACGTATAACGTCTAACGTATAACGTATCACGAATAACGTAAAACGCATAACGTATATCGTATACCGTATAACGTATAACGTATAACGTATAACGTATAGCGTATAACGTATAACGCATAACGAATAACGTATAACGTATAACCTATGACGTATAACGTATAACGTATAACGTATAACGTATCTCGAATAACGTAAAACGTATAACGTATATCGTATACCGTATAACGTATAACATATAACGTATAACGTATAACGTATAACATATAACGCATAACGTATATCGTATACCGTATAACGTATAACGTATAACGTATAACGTATAACGTATGACGTATAACGTATAACGTATAACGTATAACGTATAACGTATAACGTATAACGTATAACGTATAACGTATAACGTATAACGTATAACGTATAACGTATAACGTATAACGTATAACGTATAACGTATAACGTATAACGTATAACGTATAACGTATAACGTATAACGTATAACGTATAACGTATAACGTATAACGTATAACGTATAACGTATAACGTATAACGTATAACGTATAACGTATAACGTATAACGTATAACGTATAACGTATAACGTATAACGTATAACGTATAACGTATAACGTATAACGTATAACGTATAACGTATAACGTATAACGTATGACGTATCACGAATAAGGTATGACCTATAACGTATAACGTATAACGTATAACGTATAACGTATAACGTATAACGTATAACGTATAACGTATAACGTATAACGTATAACGTATAACGTATAACGTATAACGTATAACGTATAACGTATAACGTATAACGTATAACGTATCTCGAATAACGTAAAACGTATAACGTATATCGTATACCGTATAACGTATAACATATAACGTATAACGTATAACGTATAACATATAACGCATAACGTATATCGTATACCGTATAACGTATAACGTATAACGTATAACGTATAACGTATGACGTATAACGTATAACGTATAACGTATAACGTATAACGTATAACGTATAACGTATAACGTATAACGTATAACGTATAACGTATAACGTATAACGTATAACGTATAACGTATAACGTATAACGTATAACGTATAACGTATAACGTATAACGTATAACGTATAACGTATAACGTATAACGTATAACGTATAACGTATAACGCATAACGTATAACGTATAACGTATAACGTATAACGTATAACGTATAACGTATAACGTATAACGTATAACGTATAACGTATAACGTATAACGTATAACGTATAACGTATAACGTATAACGTATAACGTATAACGCCTAACGAATAACGTGTAACGTATAACCTATGACGTATAACGTATAACGTATAACGTATCACGTATATCGTATAACGTATAACGTATAACGTATTACGTATAACGTATAACGTATAACGTATTACGTATAACGTATAACGTATAACGTATAACGTATAACGTATAACGTATTTCGAATAACGTAAAACGCATAACGTATATCGTATACCGTATAACGTATAACGTATAACGTATAACGTATAACGTATAACGTATATCGTATAACATATAACGCATAACGTATAACGTATAACGTATAATGTATAACGTATAACGTATAACGTATAACGTATAACCTATGACGTATAACGTATAACGTCTAACGTATAACGTATCACGAATAACGTAAAACGCATAACGTATATCGTATACCGTATAACGTATAACGTATAACGTATAACGTATAACGTATAACGTATAACGTATAACGTATAACGTATAACGTATAACGTATAACGTATAACGTATAACGTATAACGTATAACGTATAACGCCTAACGAATAACGTATAACGCGTAACCTATGACGTATAACGTATAACGTGTAACGTATAACGTATATCGTATAACGTATAACGTATAACGTATTACGTATAACGTATAACGTATAACGTATAACGTATAACGTATAACGTAAAACGTATAACGAATAACGTAAAACGTATAACGCATAACGTATATCGTATACCGTATAACGTATAACGTATAACGTATAACGTATAACGTATAACGTAAAACGTATAACGAATAACGTAAAACGTATAACGCATAACGTATATCGTATACCGTATAACGTATAACGTATAACGTATAACGTATAACGTATAACGTATAACGTATAACGCCTAACGAATAACGTATAACGTATAACCTATGACGTATAACGTATAACGTGTAACGTATAACGTATATCGTATAACGTATAACGTATAACGTATTACGTATAACGTATAACGTATAACGTATAACGTATAACGTATAACGTATAACGTATCACGAATAACGTAAAACGCATAACGTATATCGTACACCGTATAACGTATAGCGTATAACGTATACCGTATCACGTATAATGTATTACGAATAACGTGTAACGTATAACGTGTAACGTATAACGTGTAACGTAAAACGTATAACGTATAACGTATAACGTATAACGTATAACGTATAACGTATAACGCATAACGAATAACGCATAACGTATAACCTATGACGTATAACGTATAACGTATAACGTATAACGTATAACGTATAACGTATAACGTATAACGTATAACGTATAACGTATAACGTATAACGTATAACGTATAACGTATAACGTATAACGTATAACGTATAACGTATAACGTATAACGTATAACGTATAACGTATAACGTATAACGTTTAACGTATAACGTATAACGTATAACGTATAACGTATAAAGTATAACGTATAACGTATATCGTATACCGTATAACGTATAACGTATAACGTATAACGTATAACGTATAACGTATAACGTATAACGTATAACGTATCACGAATAACGTTAAACGCATAACGTATATCGTATACCGTATAACGTATAACGTATAACGTATAACGTATAACGTATAACGCATAACGAATAACGTATAACGTATAACCTATGACGTATACCGTATAACGTATAACGTATAAGGTATGACCTATAACGTATAACGTATAACGTATAACGTATAACGTATAACGTATAGGGTATAACGTATAACGTATAACGTATAACGTATATCGTATAACGTATAACGTATAACGTATAACGTATAACGTATAACGTATAACGTATAACGTATAACGTATAACGCATAACGAATAACGTATAACGTATAACCTATGACGTATACCGTATAACGTATAACGTATAACGTATAACGAATAACGTAAAACGTATAACGCATAACGTATTATATAACGTATAACGTATAACGTATAACGTATAACGTATAACGTATGACGTACAACGTATACCGTATCACGTATAATGTATTACGAATAACGTGTAACGTATAACGTATAACGTATAACGTATAACGTATAACGTATAACGTATAACGTATAATGTATAACGTATAACGTATAACGTATAACCTATGACGTATAACGTATAACGTATAACGTATAACGTATCACGAATAACGTAAAACGCATAACGTATATCGTATACCGTATAACGTATAACGTATAACGTATAACGTATAACGTATAACGTATAACGCATAACGAATAACGTATAACGTATAACGTATAACGTGTAACGTATAACGTGTAACGTAAAACGTATAACGTATAACGTATAACGTATAACGTATAACGTATAACGTATAACGTATAACGAATATCGTAAAACGTATAACGCATAACGTATAACATATAACGTAAAACGAATAACGTAAAACGTAAAACGCATAACGTATATCGTATACCGTATAACGTATAACGTATAACGTATAACGTATAACGTATAACGTATAACATATAACGCATAACGTATATCGTATACCGTATAACGTATAACGTATAACGTATAACGTATAACGTATAACGTATAACATATAACGCATAACGTATATCGTATACCGTATAACGTATAACGTATAACGTATAACGTATAACGTATAACGTATAACGTATAACGTATAACGTATAACGTATAACGTATAACGTATAACGCCTAACGAATAACGTGTAACGTATAACCTATGACGTATAACGTATAACGTATAACGTATCACGTATATCGTATAACGTATAACGTATAACGTATTACGTATAACGTATAACGTATAACGTATTACGTATAACGTATAACGTATAACGTATAACGTATAACGTATAACGTATCACGAATAACGTAAAACGCATAACGTATATCGTATACCGTATAACGTATAACGTATAACGTATAACGTATAACGTATAACGTATAACGTATATCGTATAACATATAACGCATAACGTATAACGTATAACGTATAACGTATAATGTATAACGTATAACGTATAACGTATAACCTATGACGTATAACGTATAACGTCTAACGTATAACGTATCACGAATAACGTAAAACGCATAACGTATATCGTATACCGTATAACGTATAACGTATAACGTATAACGTATAGCGTATAACGTATAACGCATAACGAATAACGTATAACGTATAACCTATGACGTATAACGTATAACGTATAACGTATAACGTATCTCGAATAACGTAAAACGTATAACGTATATCGTATACCGTATAACGTATAACATATAACGTATAACGTATAACGTATAACATATAACGCATAACGTATATCGTATACCGTATAACGTATAACGTATAACGTATAACGTATAACGTATGACGTATAACGTATAACGTATAACGTATAACGTATAACGTATAACGTATAACGTATAACGTATAACGTATAACGTATAACGTATAACGTATAACGTATAACGTATAACGTATAACGTATAACGTATAACGTATAACGTATAACGTATAACGTATAACGTATAACGTATAACGTATAACGTATAACGTATAACGTATAACGTATAACGTATAACGTATAACGTATAACGTATAACGTATAACGTATAACGTATAACGTATAACGTATAACGTATAACGTATAACGTATGACGTATCACGAATAAGGTATGACCTATAACGTATAACGTATAACGTATAACGTATAACGTATAACGTATAACGTATAACGTATAACGTATAACGTATAACGTATAACGTATAACGTATAACGTATAACGTATAACGTATAACGTATAACGTATAACGTATAACGTATCTCGAATAACGTAAAACGTATAACGTATATCGTATACCGTATAACGTATAACATATAACGTATAACGTATAACGTATAACATATAACGCATAACGTATATCGTATACCGTATAACGTATAACGTATAACGTATAACGTATAACGTATGACGTATAACGTATAACGTATAACGTATAACGTATAACGTATAACGTATAACGTATAACGTATAACGTATAACGTATAACGTATAACGTATAACGTATAACGTATAACGTATAACGTATAACGTATAACGTATAACGTATAACGTATAACGTATAACGTATAACGTATAACGTATAACGTATAACGTATAACGTATAACGCATAACGTATAACGTATAACGTATAACGTATAACGTATAACGTATAACGTATAACGTATAACGTATAACGTATAACGTATAACGTATAACGTATAACGTATAACGTATAACGTATAACGTATAACGTATAACGCCTAACGAATAACGTGTAACGTATAACCTATGACGTATAACGTATAACGTATAACGTATCACGTATATCGTATAACGTATAACGTATAACGTATTACGTATAACGTATAACGTATAACGTATTACGTATAACGTATAACGTATAACGTATAACGTATAACGTATAACGTATTTCGAATAACGTAAAACGCATAACGTATATCGTATACCGTATAACGTATAACGTATAACGTATAACGTATAACGTATAACGTATATCGTATAACATATAACGCATAACGTATAACGTATAACGTATAATGTATAACGTATAACGTATAACGTATAACGTATAACCTATGACGTATAACGTATAACGTCTAACGTATAACGTATCACGAATAACGTAAAACGCATAACGTATATCGTATACCGTATAACGTATAACGTATAACGTATAACGTATAACGTATAACGTATAACGCATAACGAATAACGTATAACGTATAACCTATGACGTATAACGTATAACGTATAACGTATAACGTATCTCGAATAACGTAAAACGTATAACGTATATCGTATACCGTATATCGTATACCGTATAACGTATAACGTATAACGTATAACGTATAACGTATGACGTATAACGTATAACGTATAACGTATAACGTATAACGTATAACGTATAACGTATAACGTATAACGTATAACGTATAACGTATAACGTATAACGTATAACGTATAACGTATAACGTATAACGTATAACGTATAACGTATAACGTATAACGTATAACGTATAACGTATAACGTATAACGTATAACGTATAACGTATAACGTATAACGTATAACGTATAACGTATAACGTATAACGTATAACGTATAACGTATAACGTATAACGTATAACGTATAACGTATAACGTATAACGTATAACGTATAACGTATAACGTATAACGTATAACGTATAACGTATAACGTATAACGTATGACGTATCACGAATAAGGTATGACCTATAACGTATAACGTATAACGTATAACGTATAACGTATAACGTATAACGTATAACGTATAACGTATAACGTATAACGTATAACCTATGACGTATAACGTATAACGTCTAACGTATAACGTATCACGAATAACGTAAAACGCATAACGTATATCGTATACCGTATAACGTATAACGTATAACGTATAACGTATAGCGTATAACGTATAACGCATAACGAATAACGTATAACGTATAACCTATGACGTATAACGTATAACGTATAACGTATAACGTATCTCGAATAACGTAAAACGTATAACGTATATCGTATACCGTATAACGTATAACATATAACGTATAACGTATAACGTATAACATATAACGCATAACGTATATCGTATACCGTATAACGTATAACGTATAACGTATAACGTATAACGTATGACGTATAACGTATAACGTATAACGTATAACGTATAACGTATAACGTATAACGTATAACGTATAACGTATAACGTATAACGTATAACGTATAACGTATAACGTATAACGTATAACGTATAACGTATAACGTATAACGTATAACGTATAACGTATAACGTATAACGTATAACGTATAACGTATAACGTATAACGTATAACGTATAACGTATAACGTATAACGTATAACGTATAACGTATAACGTATAACGTATAACGTATAACGTATAACCTATAACGTATAACGTATAACGTATAACGTATAACGTATAACGTATAACGTATAACGTATAACGTATAACGTATAACGTATAACGTATAACGTATAACGTATAACGTATAACGTATAACGTATAACGTATAACGTATAACGCCTAACGAATAACGTGTAACGTATAACCTATGACGTATAACGTATAACGTATAACGTATCACGTATATCGTATAACGTATAACGTATAACGTATTACGTATAACGTATAACGTATAACGTATTACGTATAACGTATAACGTATAACGTATAACGTATAACGTATAACGTATTTCGAATAACGTAAAACGCATAACGTATATCGTATACCGTATAACGTATAACGTATAACGTATAACGTATAACGTATAACGTATATCGTATAACATATAACGCATAACGTATAACGTATAACGTATAATGTATAACGTATAACGTATAACGTATAACGTATAACCTATGACGTATAACGTATAACGTCTAACGTATAACGTATCACGAATAACGTAAAACGCATAACGTATATCGTATACCGTATAACGTATAACGTATAACGTATAACGTATAACGTATAACGTATAACGCATAACGAATAACGTATAACGTATAACCTATGACGTATAACGTATAACGTATAACGTATAACGTATCTCGAATAACGTAAAACGTATAACGTATATCGTATACCGTATAACGTATAACATATAACGTATAACGTATAACGTATAACATATAACGCATAACGTATATCGTATACCGTATAACGTATAACGTATAACGTATAACGTAACGTATGACGTATAACGTATAACGTATAACGTATAACGTATAACGTATAACGTATAACGTATAACGTATAACGTATAACGTACAATGTACAACGTATAACGTATAACGTAAAACGTATAACGTATAACGTATAACGTATAACGAATAACGTAAAACGTATAAGGCATAACGTATTATATAACGTATAACGTATAACGTATAACGTATATCGTATACCGTATAACGTATAACATATAACGTATAACGTATAACGTATAACATATAACGCATAACGTATATCGTATACCGTATAACGTATAACGTATAACGTATAACGTATAACGTATGACGTATAACGTATAACGTATAACGTATAACGTATAACGTATAACGTATAACGTATAACGTATAACGTATAACGTATAACGTATAACGTATAACGTATAACGTATAACGTATAACGTATAACGTATAACGTATAACGTATAACGTATAACGTATAACGTATAACGTATAACGTATAACGTATAACGTATAACGTATAACCTATAACGTATAACGTATAACGTATAACGTATAACGTATAACGTATAACGTATAACGTATAACGTATAACGTATAACGTATAACGTATAACGTATAACGTATAACGTATAACGTATAACGTATAACGTATAACGTATAACGTATAACGTATAACGTATAACGCCTAACGAATAACGTGTAACGTATAACCTATGACGTATAACGTATAACGTATAACGTATCACGTATATCGTATAACGTATAACGTATAACGTATTACGTATAACGTATAACGTATAACGTATTACGTATAACGTATAACGTATAACGTATAACGTATAACGTATAACGTATTTCGAATAACGTAAAACGCATAACGTATATCGTATACCGTATAACGTATAACGTATAACGTATAACGTATAACGTATAACGTATATCGTATAACATATAACGCATAACGTATAACGTATAACGTATAATGTATAACGTATAACGTATAACGTATAACGTATAACCTATGACGTATAACGTATAACGTCTAACGTATAACGTATCACGAATAACGTAAAACGCATAACGTATATCGTATACCGTATAACGTATAACGTATAACGTATAACGTATAACGTATAACGTATAACGCATAACGAATAACGTATAACGTATAACCTATGACGTATAACGTATAACGTATAACGTATAACGTATCTCGAATAACGTAAAACGTATAACGTATATCGTATACCGTATAACGTATAACATATAACGTATAACGTATAACGTATAACATATAACGCATAACGTATATCGTATACCGTATAACGTATAACGTATAACGTATAACGTATAACGTATGACGTATAACGTATAACGTATAACGTATAACGTATAACGTATAACGTATAACGTATAACGTATAACGTATAACGTATAACGTATAACGTATAACGTATAACGTATAACGTATAACGTATAACGTATAACGTATAACGTATAACGTATAACGTATAACGTATAACGTATAACGTATAACGTATAACGTATAACGTATAACGTATAACGTATAACGTATAACGTATAACGTATAACGTATAACGTATAACGTATAACGTATAACGTATAACGTATAACGTATAACGTATAACGTATAACGTATAACGTATAACGTATAACGTATAACGTATAACGTATAACGTATAACGTATAACGTATGACGTATCACGAATAAGGTATGACCTATAACGTATAACGTATAACGTATAACGTATAACGTATAACGTATAACGTATAACGTATAACGTATAACGTATAACGTATAACGTATAACGTATAACGTATAACGTATAACGTATAACGTATAACGTATAACGTATAACGTATCTCGAATAACGTAAAACGTATAACGTATGTCGTATACCGTATAACGTATAACATATAACGTATAACGTATAACGTATAACATATAACGCATAACGTATATCGTATACCGTATAACGTATAACGTATAACGTATAACGTATAACGTATGACGTATAACGTATAACGTATAACGTATAACGTATAACGTATAACGTATAACGTATAACGTATAACGTATAACGTATAACGTATAACGTATAACGTATAACGTATAACGTATACCGTATAACGTATATCGTATACCGTATAACGTATAACGTATAACGTATAACGTATAGCGTATAACGTATAACGCATAACGAATAACGTATAACGTATAACCTATGACGTATAACGTATAACGTATAACGTATAACGTATCTCGAATAACGTAAAACGTATAACGTATATCGTATACCGTATAACGTATAACATGTAACGTATAACGTATAACGTATAACATATAACGCATAACGTATATCGTATACCGTATAACGTATAACGTATAACGTATAACGTATAACGTATGACGTATAACGTATAACGTATAACGTATAACGTATAACGTATAACGTATAACGTATAACGTATAACGTATAACGTATAACGTATAACGTATAACGTATAACGTATAACGTATAACGTATAACGTATAACGTATAACGTATAACGTATAACGTATAACGTATAACGTATAACGTATAACGTATAACGTATAACGTATAACGTATAACGTATAACGTATAACGTATAACGTATAACGTATAACGTATAACGTATAACGTATAACGTATAACCTATAACCTATAACGTATAACGTATAACGTATAACGTATAACGTATAACGTATAACGTATAACGTATAACGTATAACGTATAACGTATAACGTATAACGTATAACGTATAACGTATAACGTATAACGTATAACGTATAACGTATAACGCCTAACGAATAACGTGTAACGTATAACCTATGACGTATAACGTATAACGTATAACGTATCACGTATATCGTATAACGTATAACGTATAACGTATTACGTATAACGTATAACGTATAACGTATTACGTATAACGTATAACGTATAACGTATAACGTATAACGTATAACGTATTTCGAATAACGTAAAACGCATAACGTATATCGTATACCGTATAACGTATAACGTATAACGTATAACGTATAACGTATAACGTATATCGTATAACATATAACGCATAACGTATAACGTATAACGTATAATGTATAACGTATAACGTATAACGTATAACGTATAACCTATGACGTATAACGTATAACGTCTAACGTATAACGTATCACGAATAACGTAAAACGCATAACGTATATCGTATACCGTATAACGTATAACGTATAACGTATAACGTATAACGTATAACGTATAACGCATAACGAATAACGTATAACGTATAACCTATGACGTATAACGTATAACGTATAACGTATAACGTATCTCGAATAACGTAAAACGTATAACGTATATCGTATACCGTATAACGTATAACATATAACGTATAACGTATAACGTATAACATATAACGCATAACGTATATCGTATACCGTATAACGTATAACGTATAACGTATAACGTAACGTATGACGTATAACGTATAACGTATAACGTATAACGTATAACGTATAACGTATAACGTATAACGTATAACGTATAACGTACAATGTACAACGTATAACGTATAACGTAAAACGTATAACGTATAACGTATAACGTATAACGAATAACGTAAAACGTATAAGGCATAACGTATTATATAACGTATAACGTATAACGTATAACGTATATCGTATACCGTATAACGTATAACATATAACGTATAACGTATAACGTATAACATATAACGCATAACGTATATCGTATACCGTATAACGTATAACGTATAACGTATAACGTATAACGTATGACGTATAACGTATAACGTATAACGTATAACGTATAACGTATAACGTATAACGTATAACGTATAACGTATAACGTATAACGTATAACGTATAACGTATAACGTATAACGTATAACGTATAACGTATAACGTATAACGTATAACGTATAACGTATAACGTATAACGTATAACGTATAACGTATAACGTATAACCTATAACGTATAACGTATAACGTATAACGTATAACGTATAACGTATAACGTATAACGTATAACGTATAACGTATAACGTATAACGTATAACGTATAACGTATAACGTATAACGTATAACGTATAACGTATAACGTATAACGTATAACGTATAACGTATAACGCCTAACGAATAACGTGTAACGTATAACCTATGACGTATAACGTATAACGTATAACGTATCACGTATATCGTATAACGTATAACGTATAACGTATTACGTATAACGTATAACGTATAACGTATTACGTATAACGTATAACGTATAACGTATAACGTATAACGTATAACGTATTTCGAATAACGTAAAACGCATAACGTATATCGTATACCGTATAACGTATAACGTATAACGTATAACGTATAACGTATAACGTATATCGTATAACATATAACGCATAACGTATAACGTATAACGTATAATGTATAACGTATAACGTATAACGTATAACGTATAACCTATGACGTATAACGTATAACGTCTAACGTATAACGTATCACGAATAACGTAAAACGCATAACGTATATCGTATACCGTATAACGTATAACGTATAACGTATAACGTATAACGTATAACGTATAACGCATAACGAATAACGTATAACGTTTAACCTATGACGTATAACGTATAACGTATAACGTATAACGTATCTCGAATAACGTAAAACGTATAACGTATATCGTATACCGTATAACGTATAACATATAACGTATAACGTATAACGTATAACATATAACGCATAACGTATATCGTATACCGTATAACGTATAACGTATAACGTATAACGTATAACGTATGACGTATAACGTATAACGTATAACGTATAACGTATAACGTATAACGTATAACGTATAACGTATAACGTATAACGTATAACGTATAACGTATAACGTATAACGTATAACGTATAACGTATAACGTATAACGTATAACGTATAACGTATAACGTATAACGTATAACGTATAACGTATAACGTATAACGTATAACGTATAACGTATAACGTATAACGTATAACGTATAACGTATAACGTATAACGTATAACGTATAACGTATAACGTATAACGTATAACGTATAACGTATAACGTATAACGTATAACGTATAACGTATAACGTATAACGTATAACGTATAACGTATAACGTATAACGTATAACGTATAACGTATAACGTATAACGTATAACGTATGACGTATCACGAATAAGGTATGACCTATAACGTATAACGTATAACGTATAACGTATAACGTATAACGTATAACGTATAACGTATAACGTATAACGTATAACGTATAACGTATAACGTATAACGTATAACGTATAACGTATAACGTATAACGTATAACGTATAACGTATCTCGAATAACGTAAAACGTATAACGTATGTCGTATACCGTATAACGTATAACATATAACGTATAACGTATAACGTATAACATATAACGCATAACGTATATCGTATACCGTATAACGTATAACGTATAACGTATAACGTATAACGTATGACGTATAACGTATAACGTATAACGTATAACGTATAACGTATAACGTATAACGTATAACGTATAACGTATAACGTATAACGTATAACGTATAACGTATAACGTATAACGTATAACGTATAACGTATAACGTATAACGTATAACGTATAACGTATAACGTATAACGTATAACGTATAACGTATAACGTATAACGTATAACGTATAACGTATAACGTATAACGTATAACGTATAACGTATAACGTATAACGTATAACGTATAACGTATAACGTATAACGTATAACGTATAACGTATAACGTATAACGTATAACGTATAACGTATAACGTATAACGTATAACGTATAACGTATAACGTATAACGTATAACGTATAACGTATAACGTATAACGTATAACGTATAGCGTATAACGTATAACGTATAACGTATAACGTATAACGTATAACGTATAACGTATAACGTATAACGTATAACGTATAACGTATAACGTATAACGTATAACGTATAACGTATAACGTATAACGTATAACGTATAACGCATAACGTCTAACGTATGACGTATCACGTATAAGGTATGACCTATAACGTATAACGTATAACGTATAACGTATAACGTATAACGTATAGGGTATAACGTATAACGTATAACGTATAACGTATAACGTATAACGTATAACGCATAACGTATAACGTGTATCGTATAACCTATGACGTATAACATTTAACGTATAACGTATGACGTGTAACGCAGAACGTATAACGTATAACGTATAACGTATAACGTATAACGTATAACGTATAACGTATAACGTATAACGTATAACGTATAACGTATAACGTATAACGTATAACGTATAACGTATAACGTATAACGTATAACGTATAACGTATAACGTATAACGTATAACGTATAACGTATAACGTATAACGTATAACGTATAACGTATAACGTATAACGTATAACGTATAACGTATAACGTATAACGTATAACGTATAGCGTATAACGTATAACGTATAACGTATAACGTATAACGTATAACGTATAACGTATAACGTATAACGTATAACATATAACGTATAACGTATAACGTATAACGTATAACGTATAACGTATAACGCATAACGTCTAACGTATGACGTATCACGTATAAGGTATGACCTATAACGTATAACGTATAACGTATAACGTATAACGTATAGGGTATAACGTATAACGTATAACGTATAACGTATAACGTATAACGTATAACGTATAACGTATAACGTATAACGTATAACGTATAACGTATAACGTATAAGGTATAACGTATAACGTATAACGTACAATGTATAACGTATAACGTATAACGTATAACGTATAACGTATAACGTATAACGTATAACGTATAACGTATAACGTATAACGTATAACGTATAACGTATAACGCCTAACGAATAACGTATAACGTATAACCTATGACGTATAACGTATAACGTATAACGTATAACGTATATCGTATAACGTATAACGTATAACGTATTACGTACATCGTATACCGTATAACGTATAACGTATAACGTATAACGTATAACGTATAACGTATAACGTATAACGTATAACGCCTAACGAATAACGTGTAACGTATAACCTATGACGTATAACGTATAACGTATAACGTATCACGTATATCGTATAACGTATAACGTATAACGTATAACGTATAACGTACAACGTATAACGTATAACGTATATCGTATAACGTATAACGTATAACGTATAAGGTATAACGTATAACGTATAACGTATAACGTATAACGTATAACGTATAACGTATAACGTATAACGTAAAACGTATAACGTATAACGTATAACGTATAACGTATAACGTATAGCGTATAACGTATAACGTATAACGTATAACGTATATTGTAAAACGTATAACGTATAACGTATAACGTATAATGTAAAACGTATAACGCATAACGTATAACGTATACCGTATAACGTATAACGTATAAGGTATAACGTATAACGTATAACGTACAATGTACAACGTATAACGTATAACGTAAAACGTATAACGTATAACGTATAACGTATAACGAATAACGTAAAACGTATAAGGCATAACGTATTATATAACGTATAACGTATAACGTATAACGTATAACGTATAACGTATGACGTACAACGTATACCGTATCACGTATAATGTATTACGAATAACGTGTAACGTATAACGTATAACGTATAACGTATAACGTATAACGTATAACGTATAACGTATAACGTATGACGTACAACGTATACCGTATCACGTATAATGTATTACGAATAATGTGTAACGTATAACGTATAACGTATAACGTATAACGTATAACGTATAACGTATAACGTATAATGTATAACGTATAACGTATAACGTAAAACGTATAACGTATAGCGTATAACGTATAGCGTATAACGTATAACGTATAACGTATAACGTATAACGTATAACGTATAACGTATAACGTATAACGTATAAGGTATAACGTATAACGTATAACGTATAACGTATAACGTATAACGTATAACGTATAACCTATAACGTATAACCTATAGCGTATAACGTATAACGTATAACGTATAACGTATAACGTATAACGTATAACGTATAACGCATAACGTATAACGTATAACGTATAACGTATAACGTATAACGTATAACGTATAACGTATAACGTATAACGTATAACGTATAACGTATAACGTATAACGCATAACGTATAACGTACAACGTATAACGTATAACCTATAGCGTATAACGTATAACGTATAACGTATAACGTATAACGTATAACGTATAACGTATAACGTATAACGCATAACGTATAACGTATAACGTATAACGTATAACGTATAACGTATAACGTATAACGTATAACGTATAAGGTATAACGTATAACGTATAACGTATAACGTATAACGTATAACGTATAACGTATAACGTATAACGTATAACGTATAACGTATAACGTATAACGTATAACGTATAACGTATAACGTATAACGTATAACGTATACCGTGTAACGTATAACATATAACGTATAACGTATAACGTTTAACGTATAACGTATAAAGTATAACGTATAACGTATAACGTATAACCTATAACGTATAACGTATAACGTATAACGTATAACGTATAACGTATAACGTATAACGTATAACGTATAACGTATAACGTATGACGTATAACGTATAACGTAAAACGTATAACGTATAACGTATAACGTATAACGTATAACGTATAACTTATAACGTATAAGGTATAACGTATAACGTATAACGTACAATGTATAACGTATAACGTATAACGTAAAACGTATAACGTATAACGTATAACGTATTGCGAATAACGTAAAACGTATAAGGCATAACGTATTATATAACGTATAACGTATAACGTATAACGTATAACGTATAACGTATGACGTACAACGTATACCGTATCACGTATAATGTATTACGAATAACGTGTAACGTATAACGTATAACGTATAACGTATAACGTATAACGTATAACGTATAACGTATAACGTATAACGTATGACGTACAACGTATACCGTATCACGTATAATGTATTACGAATAACGTGTAACGTATAACGTATAACGTATAACGTATAACGTAGAACGTATAACGTATAACGTATAACGTATAACGTAGAACGTATAACATGTAACCTATAACGTATAACGTAGAACGTATAACATGTAACGTATAACGTATAACGTATAACGTATAACGTATAACGTATAACGTATAACGTATAACGTATAACGTATAACGTATAACGCATAACGTATAACGTATAACGTATAACGTATAACGTATAACGTATAACGTATCACGAATAACGTAAAGCGCATAACGTATATCGTACACCGTATAACGTATAGCGTATAACGTATACCGTATCACGTATAATGTATTACGAATAACGTGTAACGTATAACGTGTAACGTATAACGTGTAACGTAAAACGTATAACGTATAACGTATAACGTATAACGTATAACGTATAACGCATAACGAATAACGTATAACGTATACCCTATGACGTATAACGTATAACGTATATCGTATAACGTATAACGTATAACGTATTACGTATAACGTATGACGTGTAACGTATAACGTATAAAGTATAACGTATAACGTATAACGTATAACGTATAACGTATAACGTATAACGTATAACGTATAACGTATAACGTATAACGTATGACGTATAACGTATAACGTATAACGTATAACGTATAACGTATAACGTATCACGTATAACGTATAACGTATAACGTATAACGTATAACGTATAACGTATAACGTATAACGTATAACGTATATCGTAAAACGTATAACGTATAACGTATAACGTATAACGTATAACGTATAACGTATAATGTATAACGTATACCGTATAACGTATAACGTAAAACGTATAACGCATAACGTATAACGAATAACGTAAAACGTATAACGCATAACGTATATCGTATACCGTATAACGTAAAACGTATAACGTATAACGTATAACGTATAACGTATAACGTATAGCGTATAACGTATAACGTATAACGTATATCGTAAAACGTATAACGTATAACGTATAACGTATAACGTATAACGTAAAACGTATAAGGCATAACGTATAACGTATACCGTATAACGTATAACGTATAACGTATAACGTATAAGGTATAACGTATAACGTATAACGTACAATGTATAACGTATAACGTATGACGTAAAACGTATAACGCATAACGTATAACGTATAACGTATAACGTATAACGTATAACGTATAACGTATAACGTATAACGTATAACGTATAAGGTATAACGTATAACGTATAACGTATAACGTATAACGTATAACGTATAACGTATAACGTATAACGTATAACGTATAACGCATAACGTATAACGTATGACGTATAACGTATAACGTATAACGTATAACGTATAACGTATAATGTATAACGTATAACGTATAACGTATAACGTATAACGTATAACGTATAACGTATAACGTATAACGTATAACGTATAACGTATAACGTAGAACGTATAACATGTAACTTATAACGTATAACGTAGAACGTATAACATGTAACGTATAACGTATAACGTATAAAGTATAACGTATAACGTATAACGTATAACGTATAACGTATAACGTTTAACGTATAACGTATAACGTATAACGTATAACGTATAAAGTATAACGTATAACGTATAACGTATAACGTATAACGTGTAACGTATAACGTATAACGTATAACGTATAACGTATAACGTATTACGTATAACGTATAACGTATAACGTATAACGTATAACGTATAACGTATAACGTATCACGAATAACGTAAGACGCATAACGTATATCGTACACCGTATAACGTATAGCGTATAACGTATACCGTATCACATATAATGTATTACGAATAACGTGTAACGTATAACGTGTAACGTATTACGTATAACGTATAACGTATAACGTATAACGTATAACGTATAACGTATAACGTATAACGTATAACGTATCACGAATAACGTAAAACGCATAACGTATATCGTATACCGTATAACGTATAACGTATAACGTATAACGTATTACGTATAACGTATAACGTATAACGTATAACGTATAACGTATAACGTATAACGTATAACGTATAACGTATGACGTATAACGTAAAACGTATAACGTATAACGCATAACGTATAACGTATAACGTATAACGTATTACGTATAACGTATAACGTATAACGTATAACGTATAACGTATAACGTATAACGTATAACGTATAACGTATTACGTATAACGTATAACGTATAACGTATAACGTATAACGTATAACGTATAACGTATCACGAATAACGTAAGACGCATAACGTTTATCGTACACCGTATAACGTATAGCGTATAACGTATACCGTATCACATATAATGTATTACGAATAACGTGTAACGTATAACGTGTAACGTATTACGTATAACGTATAACGTATAACGTATAACGTATAACGTATAACGTATAACGTATCACGAATAACGTAAAACGCATAACGTATATCGTATACCGTATAACGTATAACGTATAACGTATAACGTATTACGTATAACGTATAACGTATAACGTATAACGTATAACGTATAACGTATAACGTATAACGTATAACGTATAACGTATGACGTATAACGTATAACGTATAACGTATAACGTATCACGAATAACGTAAGACGCATAACGTATATCGTACACCGTATAACGTATAGCGTATAACGTATACCGTATCACATATAATGTATTACGAATAACGTGTAACGTATAACGTGTAACGTATTACGTATAACGTATAACGTATAACGTATAAGGTATAACGTATAACGTATAACGTACAATGTATAACGTATAACGTATAACGTAAAACGTATAACGCATAACGTATAACGTATAACGTATAACGTATTACGTATAACGTATAACGTAAAACGTATAACGTATAACGTATAACGTATAACGTATAACGTATAACGTATAACGTATGACGTATAACGTATAACGTAAAACGTATAACGTATAACGTATAACGTATAACGTATAACGTATGACGTATAACGTATAACGTATAACGTATAACGTATAACGCCTAACGAATAACGTATAACGTATAACCTATGACGTATAACGTATAACGTATAACGTATATCGTATAACGTATAACGCATAACGTATTACGTATAACGTATAACGTATAACGTATAACGTATAACGTATAACGTATAACGTATAACGTATCACGAATAACGTAAAACGCATAACGTATATCGTATACCGTATAACGTATAACGTATAACGTATAACGTATAACGTATAACGTATAACGCATAACGAATAACGTATAACGTATAACCTATGACGTATAACGTATAACGTATAACGTATAACGTATAACGAATAACGTAAAACGTATAACGCATAACGTATTATATAACGTATAACGTATAACGTATAACGTATACCGTATCACGTATAATGTATTACGAATAACGTGTAACGTATAACGTATAACGTATAACGTATAACGTATAACGTATAACGTATAACGTATAACGTATAACGTATAACGTATAACGTATAACGTATAACGTAAAACGTATAACGTATAACGTATAACGTATAACGTATAACGTATAACGTATAGCGTATAACGTATAACGTATAACGTATAACGTATAACGTATAACGTATAACGTATAACGTATAACGTATAACGTATAACGTATAACGTATAACGTATAACGTATAACCTATAACGTATAACGTATAGCGTATAACATGTAACGTATAACGTATAACGTATAACGTATAACGTATAACGTATAACGTATAACGTATAACGTATAACGTTTAACGTATAACGTATAACGTATAACGTATAACGTATAAAGTATAACGTATAACGTATAACGTATAACGTATAACGTATAACGTATAACGTATAACGTATAACGTATAACGTATAACGTATTACGTATAACGTATAACGTATAACGTATAACGTATAACGTATAACGTATAACGTATAACGTATCACGAATAACGTAAGACGCATAACGTATATCGTACACCGTATAACGTATAGCGTATAACGTATACCGTATCACATATAATGTATTACGAATAACGTGTAACGTATAACGTGTAACGTATTACGTATAACGTATAACGTATAACGTATAACGTATAACGTATAACGTATAACGTATAACGTATAACGTATCACGAATAACGTAAAACGCATAACGTATATCGTATACCGTATAACGTATAACGTATAACGTATAACGTATAACGTATAACGTATAACGTATAACGTATAACATATAACGCATAACGTATATCGTATACCGTATAACGTATAACGTATAACGTATAACGTATAACGTATAACGTATAACGTATAACGCCTAACGAATAACGTATAACGTATAACCTATGACGTATAACGTATAACGTATAACGTATCACGTATATCGTATAACGTATAACGTATAACGTATTACGTATAACGTATAACGTATAACGTATAACGTATAACGTATAACGTATAACGTATAACGTATCACGAATAACGTAAAACGCATAACGTATATCGTATACCGTATAACGTATAACGTATAACGTATAACGTATAACGTACAACATATAACGCATAACGTATGACGTATAACGTATAACGTATAACGTATAACGTATAACGTATAATGTATAACGTATAACGTATAACGTATAACGTATAACGTATAACGTATAACGTATAACGTATAACGTATAACGTATAACGTAGAACGTATAACATGTAACTTATAACGTATAACGTAGAACGTATAACATGTAACGTATAACGTATAACGTATAACGTATAACGTATAACGTATAACGTATAACGTATAACGTATAACGTTTAACGTATAACGTATAACGTATAACGTATAACGTATAAAGTATAACGTATAACGTATAACGTATAACGTATAACGTGTAACGTATAACGTATAACGTATAACGTATAACGTATAACGTATTACGTATAACGTATAACGTATAACGTATAACGTATAACGTATAACGTATAACGTATCACGAATAACGCAAGACGCATAACGTATATCGTACACCGTATAACGTATAGCGTATAACGTATACCGTATCACATATAATGTATTACGAATAACGTGTAACGTATAACGTGTAACGTATTACGTATAACGTATAACGTATAACGTATAACGTATAACGTATAACGTATAACGTATAACGTATAACGTATAACGTATCACGAATAACGTAAAACGCATAACGTATATCGTATACCGTATAACGTATAACGTATAACGTATAACGTATTACGTATAACGTATAACGTATAACGTATAACGTATAACGTATAACGTATAACGTATAACGTATAACGTATGACGTATAACGTAAAACGTATAACGTATAACGCATAACGTATAACGTATAACGTATAACGTATTACGTATAACGTATAACGTATAACGTATAACGTATAACGTATAACGTATAACGTATAACGTATAACGTATTACGTATAACGTATAACGTATAACGTATAACGTATAACGTATAACGTATAACGTATAACGTATCACGAATAACGTAAGACGCATAACGTTTATCGTACACCGTATAACGTATAGCGTATAACGTATACCGTATCACATATAATGTATTACGAATAACGTGTAACGTATAACGTGTAACGTATTACGTATAACGTATAACGTATAACGTATAACGTATAACGTATAACGTATAACGTATCACGAATAACGTAAAACGCATAACGTATATCGTATACCGTATAACGTATAACGTATAACGTATAACGTATTACGTATAACGTATAACGTATAACGTATAACGTATAACGTATAACGTATAACGTATAACGTATCACGAATAACGTAAAACGCATAACGTATATCGTATACCGTATAACGTATAACGTATAACGTATAACGTATAACGTATAACGTATAACGTATAACGTATAACATATAACGCATAACGTATATCGTATACCGTATAACGTATAACGTATAACGTATAACGTATAACGTATAACGTATAACGTATAACGCCTAACGAATAACGTATAACGTATAACCTATGACGTATAACGTATAACGTATAACGTATCACGTATATCGTATAACGTATAACGTATAACGTATTACGTATAACGTATAACGTATAACGTATAACGTATAACGTATAACGTATAACGTATAACGTATCACGAATAACGTAAAACGCATAACGTATATCGTATACCGTATAACGTATAACGTATAACGTATAACGTATAACGTACAACATATAACGCATAACGTATGACGTATAACGTATAACGTATAACGTATAACGTATAACGTATAATGTATAACGTATAACGTATAACGTATAACGTATAACGTATAACGTATAACGTATAACGTATAACGTATAACGTATAACGTAGAACGTATAACATGTAACTTATAACGTATAACGTAGAACGTATAACATGTAACGTATAACGTATAACGTATAACGTATAACGTATAACGTATAACGTATAACGTATAACGTATAACGTTTAACGTATAACGTATAACGTATAACGTATAACGTATAAAGTATAACGTATAACGTATAACGTATAACGTATAACGTGTAACGTATAACGTATAACGTATAACGTATAACGTATAACGTATTACGTATAACGTATAACGTATAACGTATAACGTATAACGTATAACGTATAACGTATCACGAATAACGCAAGACGCATAACGTATATCGTACACCGTATAACGTATAGCGTATAACGTATACCGTATCACATATAATGTATTACGAATAACGTGTAACGTATAACGTGTAACGTATTACGTATAACGTATAACGTATAACGTATAACGTATAACGTATAACGTATAACGTATAACGTATAACGTATAACGTATCACGAATAACGTAAAACGCATAACGTATATCGTATACCGTATAACGTATAACGTATAACGTATAACGTATTACGTATAACGTATAACGTATAACGTATAACGTATAACGTATAACGTATAACGTATAACGTATAACGTATGACGTATAACGTAAAACGTATAACGTATAACGCATAACGTATAACGTATAACGTATAACGTATTACGTATAACGTATAACGTATAACGTATAACGTATAACGTATAACGTATAACGTATAACGTATAACGTATTACGTATAACGTATAACGTATAACGTATAACGTATAACGTATAACGTATAACGTATAACGTATCACGAATAACGTAAGACGCATAACGTTTATCGTACACCGTATAACGTATAGCGTATAACGTATACCGTATCACATATAATGTATTACGAATAACGTGTAACGTATAACGTGTAACGTATTACGTATAACGTATAACGTATAACGTATAACGTATAACGTATAACGTATAACGTATCACGAATAACGTAAAACGCATAACGTATATCGTATACCGTATAACGTATAACGTATAACGTATAACGTATTACGTATAACGTATAACGTATAACGTATAACGTATAACGTATAACGTATAACGTATAACGTATAACGTATAACGTATGACGTATAACGTATAACGTATAACGTATAACGTATCACGAATAACGTAAGACGCATAACGTATATCGTACACCGTATAACGTATAGCGTATAACGTATACCGTATCACATATAATGTATTACGAATAACGTGTAACGTATAACGTGTAACGTATTACGTATAACGTATAACGTATAACGTATAAGGTATAACGTATAACGTATAACGTACAATGTATAACGTATAACGTATAACGTAAAACGTATAACGCATAACGTATAACGTATAACGTATAACGTATTACGTATAACGTATAACGTAAAACGTATAACGTATAACGCATAACGTATAACGTATAACGTATAACGTATAACGTATGACGTATAACGTATAACGTAAAACGTATAACGTATAACGTATAACGTATAACGTATAACGTATGACGTATAACGTATAACGTATAACGTATAACGTATAACGCCTAACGAATAACGTATAACGTATAACCTATGACGTATAACGTATAACGTATAACGTATATCGTATAACGTATAACGTATAACGTATTACGTATAACGTATAACGTATAACGTATAACGTATAACGTATAACGTATAACGTATAACGTATCACGAATAACGTAAAACGCATAACGTATATCGTATACCGTATAACGTATAACGTATAACGTATAACGCATAACGAATAACGTATAACGTATAACCTATGATGTATAACGTATAACGTATAACGTATAACGTATAACGAATAACGTAAAACGTATAACGCATAACGTATTATATAACGTATAACGTATAACGTATAACGTATACCGTATCACGTATAATGTATTACGAATAACGTGTAACGTATAACGTATAACGTATAACGTATAACGTAGAACGTATAACGTATAACGTATAACGTATAACGTATAACGTATAACGTATGACGTATAACGTATAACGTAAAACGTATAACGTATAACGTATAACGTATAACGCATAACGAATAACGTATAACGTATAACCTATGATGTATAACGTATAACGTATAACGTATAACGTATAACGAATAACGTAAAACGTATAACGCATAACGTATTATATAACGTATAACGTATAACGTATAACGTATACCGTATCACGTATAATGTATTACGAATAACGTGTAACGTATAACGTATAACGTATAACGTATAACGTATAACCTATAACGTATAGCGTATAACGTATAACGTATAACGTATAACGTATAACGTATAACGTATAACGTATAACGTATAACGTATCACGAATAACGTAAAACGCATAACGTATATCGTATACCGTATAACGTATAACGTATAACGTATAACGTATTACGTATAACGTATAACGTATAACGTATAACGTATAACGTATAACGTATAACGTATAACGTATAACGTATAACCTATAACGTATAACGTATAACGTATAACGTATAACGTATAACGTAGAACGTATAACATGTAACTTATAACGTATAACGTAGAACGTATAACATGTAACGTATAACGTATAACGTATAACGTATAACGTATAACGTATAACGTATCACGTATAATGTATTACGAATAACGTGTAACGTATAACGTATAACGTATAACGTATAACGTAAAACGTATAACGTATAACGTATAACGTATAACGTATAACGTATAACGTATAACGTATGACGTATAACGTATAACGTAAAACGTATAACGTATAACGTATAACGTATAACGTATAACGTATGACGTATAACGTATAACGTATAACGTATAACGTATAACGTATAACGTATCACGTATAACGTATAACGTATAACGTATAACGTATAACGTATAACGTATAACGTATAACGTATAACGTATAACGTATATCGTAAAACGTATAACGTATAACGTATAACGCATAACGTATAACGAATAACGTATAATGTATAACGTATACCGTATAACGTATAACGTAAAACGTATAACGCATAACGTATAACGAATAACGTAAAACGTATAACGCATAACGTATATCGTATACCGTATAACGTAAAACGTATAACGTATAACGTATAACGTATAACGTATAACGTATAGCGTATAACGTATAACGTATAACGTATATCGTAAAACGTATAACGTATAACGTATAACGTATAACGTATAACGTAAAACGTATAACGCATAACGTATAACGTATACCGTATAACGTATAACGTATAACGTATAACGTATAAGGTATAACGTATAACGTATAACGTACAATGTATAACGTATAACGTATGACGTAAAACGTATAACGCATAACGTATAACGTATAACGTATAACGTATAACGTATAACGTATAACGTATAACGTATAACGTATAACGTATAAGGTATAACGTATAACGTATAACGTATAACGTATAACGTATAACGTATAACGTATAACGTATAACGTATAACGTATAACGCATAACGTATAACGTATGACGTATAACGTATAACGTATAACGTATAACGTATAACGTATAATGTATAACGTATAACGTATAACGTATAACGTATAACCTATAACGTATAACGTATAACGTATAACGTATAACGTATAACGTAGAACGTATAACATGTAACTTATAACGTATAACGTAGAACGTATAACATGTAACGTATAACGTATAACGTATAACGTATAACGTATAACGTATAACGTATAACGTATAACGTATAACGTTTAACGTATAACGTATAACGTATAACGTATAACGTATAAAGTATAACGTATAACGTATAACGTATAACGTATAACGTATAACGTATAACGTATAACGTATAACGTATAACGTATAACGTATTACGTATAACGTATAACGTATAACGTATAACGTATAACGTATAACGTATAACGTATCACGAATAACGTAAGACGCATAACGTATATCGTACACCGTATAACGTATAGCGTATAACGTATACCGTATCACATATAATGTATTACGAATAACGTGTAACGTATAACGTGTAACGTATTACGTATAACGTATAACGTATAACGTATAACGTATAACGTATAACGTATAACGTATCACGAATAACGTAAAACGCATAACGTATATCGTATACCGTATAACGTATAACGTATAACGTATAACGTATAACGTATAACGTATAACGTATAACGTATAACATATAACGCATAACGTATATCGTATACCGTATAACGTATAACGTATAACGTATAACGTATAACGTATAACGTATAACGTATAACGCCTAACGAATAACGTATAACGTATAACCTATGACGTATAACGTATAACGTATAACGTATCACGTATATCGTATAACGTATAACGTATAACGTATTACGTATAACGTATAACATATAACGTATAACGTATAACGTATAACGTATAACGTATAACGTATCACGAATAACGTAAAACGCATAACGTATATCGTATACCGTATAACGTATAACGTATAACGTATAACGTATAACGTATAACGTATAACGCATAACGAATAACGTATAACGTATAACCTATGACGTATAACATATAACGTATAACGTATAACGTATAACGAATAACGTAAAACGTATAACGCATAACGTATTATATAACGTATAACGTATAACGTATAACGTATAACGTATAACGTATAACGTATACCGTATCACGTATAATGTATTACGAATAACGTGTAACGTATAACGTATAACGTATAACGTATAACGTATAACGTATAACGTATAACGTATAACGTATAACGTATAACGTATAACGTATAACGTATAACGTAAAACGTATAACGTATAACGTATAACGTATAACGTATAACGTATAACGTATAGCGTATAACGTATAACGTATAACGTATAACGTATAACGTATAACGTATAACGTATAACGTATAACGTATAACGTATAACGTATAACGTATAACGTATAGCCTATAACGTATAACGTATAACGTATAACGTATAACGTATAACGTATAACGTATAACGTATAACGTATAAAGTATAACGTATAACGTATAACGTATAACGTATAACGTATAACGTATATCGTATACCGTATAACGTATAACGTATAACGTATAACGTATAACGTATAACGCATAACGAATAACGTATAACGTATAACCTATAACGTATAACGTATAACGTATAACGTATAACATATAACGCATAACGTATATCGTATACCGTATAACGTATGACGTATAACGTATAACGTATAACGTATAACGTATAACGCCTAACGAATAACGTATAACGTATAACCTATGACGTATAACGTATAACGTATAACGTATCACGTATATCGTATAACGTATAACGTATAACGTATTACGTATAACGTATAACGTATAACGTATAACGTATAACGTATAACGTATCACGAATAACGTAAAACGCATAACGTATATCGTATACCGTATAACGTATAACCTATAACGTATAACGTATAACGTATAACGTATAACGTATAACATATAACGCATAACGTATATCGTATACCGTATAACGTATGACGTATAACGTATAACGTATAACGTATAACGTATAACGCCTAGCGAATAACGTATAACGTATAACGTATAACGTATAACGTATAACGTATAACGTATAACGTATAACGTATAACGTATAACGTATAACGAATAACGTAAAACGTATAACGCATAACGTATAACGTATAACGTATAACGAATAACGTAAAACGTATAACGCATAACGTATATCGTATACCGTATAACGTATAACGTATAACGTATAACGTATAACGTATAACGCCTAACGAATAACGTATAACGTATAACCTATGACGTATAACGTATAACGTATAACGTATAACGTATATCGTATAACGTATAACGTATAACGTATTACGTATAACGTATAACGTATAACGTATAACGTATAACGTATAACGTATAACGTATCACGAATAACGTAAAACGCATAACGTATATCGTACACCGTATAACGTATAGCGTATAACGTATACCGTATCACGTATAATGTATTACGAATAACGTGTAACGTATAACGTGTAACGTATAACGTGTAACGTAAAACGTATAACGTATAACGTATAACGTATAACGTATAACGTATAACGCATAACGAATAACGTATAACGTATACCCTATGACGTATAACGTATAACGTATATCGTATAGCGTATAACGTATAACGTATTACGTATAACGTATGACGTGTAACGTATAACGTTTAACGTATGACGTATAACGTATAACGTATAACGTATAACGTATAACGTATAACGTATGACGTATAACGTATAACGTATAACGTATAACGTATAACGTATAACGTATAACGTATAACGTATGACGTATAACGTATAACGTATAAAGTATAACGTATAACGTATAACGTATAACGTATAACGTATAACGTATAACGTATAACGTATAACGTATAACGTATAACGTATAACGTATGACGTATAACGTATAACGTATAACGTATAACGTATAACGTATAACGTATCACGTATAACGTATAACGTATAACGTATAACGTATAACGTATAACGTATAACGTATAACGTATAACGTATATCGTAAAACGTATAACGTATAACGTATAACGTATAACGTATAACGTATAACGTATAATGTATAACGTATACCGTATAACGTATAACGTAAAACGTATAACGCATAACGTATAACGAATAACGAAAAACGTATAACGCATAACGTATATCGTTTACCGTATAACGTAAAACGTATAACGTATAACGTATAACGTATAACGTATAACGTATAGCGTATAACGTATAACGTATAACGTATATCGTAAAACGTATAACGTATAACGTATAACGTATAACGTATAACGTAAAACGTATAACGCATAACGTATAACGTATACCGTATAACGTATAACGTATAACGTATAACGTATAAGGTATAACGTATAACGTATAACGTACAATGTATAACGTATAACGTATGACGTAAAACGTATAACGCATAACGTATAACGTATAACGTATAACGTATAACGTATAACGTATAACGTATAACGTATAACGTATAACGTATAAGCTATAACGTATAACGTATAACGTATAACGTATAACGTATAACGTATAACGTATAACGTATAACGTATAACGTATAACGCATAACGTATAACGTATGACGTATAACGTATAACGTATAACGTATAACGTATAACGTATAATGTATAACGTATAACGTATAACGTATAACGTATAACGTATAACGTATAACGTATAACGTATAACGTATAACGTATAACGTATAACGTAGAACGTATAACATGTAACTTATAACGTATAACGTAGAACGTATAGCATGTAACGTATAACGTATAACGTATAACGTATAACGTTTAACGTATAACGTATAACGTATAACGTATAACGTTTAACGTATAACGTATAACGTATAACGTATAACGTATAAAGTATAACGTATAACGTATAACGTATAACGTATAACGTATAACGTATAACGTATAACGTATAACGTATAACGTATAACGTATTACGTATAACGTATAACGTATAACGTATAACGTATAACGTATAACGTATAACGTATCACGAATAACGTAAGACGCATAACGTATATCGTACACCGTATAACGTATAGCGTATAACGTATACCGTATCACATATAATGTATTACGAATAACGTGTAACGTATAACGTGTAACGTATTACGTATAACGTATAACGTATAACGTATAACGTATAACGTATAACGTATAACGTATCACGAATAACGTAAAACGCATAACGTATATCGTATACCGTATAACGTATAACGTATAACGTATAACGTATAACGTATAACGTATAACGTATAACGTATAACGTATAACATATAACGCATAACGTATATCGTATACCGTATAACGTATAACGTATAACGTATAACGTATAACGTATAACGTATAACGTATAACGTATAACGTATAACGTATAACGTATAACGTATAACGTATAACGTATAACGCATAACGTATAACGTATGACGTATAACGTATAACGTATAACGTATAACGTATAACGTATAATGTATAACGTATAACGTATAACGTATAACGTATAACGTATAACGTATAACGTATAACGTATAACGTATAACGTATAACGTATAACGAATAACGTAAAACGTATAACGCATAACGTATAACGTATAACGTATAACGAATAACGTAAAACGTATAACGCATAACGTATAACGTATAACGTAGAACGTATAGCATGTAACGTATAACGTATAACGTATAACGTATAACGTTTAACGTATAACGTATAACGTATAACGTATAACGTTTAACGTATAACGTATAACGTATAACGTATAACGTATAAAGTATAACGTATAACGTATAACGTATAACGTATAACGTATAACGTATAACGTATAACGTATAACGTATAACGTATAACGTATTACGTATAACGTATAACGTATAACGTATAACGTATAACGTATAACGTATAACGTATCACGAATAACGTAAGACGCATAACGTATATCGTACACCGTATAACGTATAGCGTATAACGTATACCGTATCACATATAATGTATTACGAATAACGTGTAACGTATAACGTGTAACGTATTACGTATAACGTATAACGTATAACGTATAACGTATAACGTATAACGTATAACGTATCACGAATAACGTAAAACGCATAACGTATATCGTATACCGTATAACGTATAACGTATAACGTATAACGTATAACGTATAACGTATAACGTATAACGTATAACGTATAACATATAACGCATAACGTATATCGTATACCGTATAACGTATAACGTATAACGTATAACGTATAACGTATAACGTATAACGTATAACGTATAACGTATAACGTATAACGTATAACGTATAACGTATAACGTATAACGCATAACGTATAACGTATGACGTATAACGTATAACGTATAACGTATAACGTATAACGTATAATGTATAACGTATAACGTATAACGTATAACGTATAACGTATAACGTATAACGTATAACGTATAACGTATAACGTATAACGTAGAACGTATAACATGTAACTTATAACGTATAACGTAGAACGTATAACATGTAACGTATAACGTATAACGTATAACGTATAACGTATAGCGTATAACGTATAACGTATAACGTATAACGTTTAACGTATAACGTATAACGTATAACGTATAACGTATAACGTATAACGTATAACGTATAACGTATAACGTAGAACGTATAACATGTAACTTATAACGTATAACGTAGAACGTATAACATGTAACGTATAACGTATAACGTATAACGTATAACGTATAGCGTATAACGTATAACGTATAACGTATAACGTTTAACGTATAACGTATAACGTATAACGTATAACGTATAAAGTATAACGTATAACGTATAACGTATAACGTATAACGTATAACGTATAACGTATAACGTATAACGTATAACGTATAACGTATTACGTATAACGTATAACGTATAACGTATAACGTATAACGTATAACGTATAACGTATCACGAATAACGTAAGACGCATAACGTATATCGTACACCGTATAACGTATAGCGTATAACGTATACCGTATCACATATAATGTATTACGAATAACGTGTAACGTATAACGTGTAACGTATTACGTATAACGTATAACGTATAACGTATAACGTATAACGTACAACGTATAACGTATCACGAATAACGTAAAACGCATAACGTATATCGTATACCGTATAACGTATAACGTATAACGTATAACGTATAACGTATAACGTATAACGTATAACGTATAACGTATAACATATAACGCATAACGTATATCGTAAACCGTATAACGTATAACGTATAACGTATAACGTATAACGTATAACGTATAACGTATAACGCCTAACGAATAACGTATAACGTATAACCTATGACGTATAACGTATGACGTATAACGTATCACGTATATCGTATAACGTATAACGTATAACGTATTACGTATAACGTATAACGTATAACGTATAACGTATAACGTATAACGTATAACGTATAACGTATCACGAATAACGTAAAACGCATAACGTATATCGTATACCGTATAACGTATAACGTATAACGTATAACGTATAACGTATAACGTATAACGCATAACGAATAACGTATAACGTATAACCTATGACGTATAACGTATAACGTATAACGTATAACGTATAACGAATAACGTAAAACGTATAACGCATAACGTATTATATAACGTATAACGTATAACGTATAACGTATAGCGTATAACGTATAACGTATACCGTATCACGTATAATGTATTACGAATAACGTGTAACGTATAACGTATAACGTATAGCGTATAACGTATAACGTATAACGTATAACGTATAACGTATAACGTATAACGTATAACGTATAACGTATAACGTAAAACGTATAACGTATAACGTATAACGTATAACGTATAACGTATAACGTATAGCGTATAACGTATAACGTATAACGTATAACGTATAACGTATAACGTATAACGTATAACGTATAACGTATAACGTATAACGTATAACGTATAGCCTATAACGTATAACGTATAACGTATAACGTATAACGTATAACGTATAACGTATAACGTATAACGTATAAAGTATAACGTATAACGTATAACGTATAACGTATAACGTATAACGTATAACGTATATCGTATACCGTATAACGTATAACGTATAACGTATAACGTATAACGTATAACGCATAACGAATAACGTATAACGTATAACCTATAACGTATAACGTATAACGTATAACGTATAACATATAACGCATAACGTATATCGTATACCGTATAACGTATGACGTATAACGTATAACGTATAACGTATAACGTATAACGCCTAACGAATAACGTATAACGTATAACCTATGACGTATAACGTATAACGTATAACGTATCACGTATATCGTATAACGTATAACGTATAACGTATTACGTATAACGTATAACGTATAACGTATAACGTATAACGTATAACGTATCACGAATAACGTAAAACGCATAACGTATATCGTATACCGTATAACGTATAACCTATAACGTATAACGTATAACGTATAACGTATAACATATAACGCATAACGTATATCGTATACCGTATAACGTATTACGTATAACGTATAACGTATAACGTATAACGTATAACGCCTAGCGAATAACGTATAACGTATAACGTATAACGTATAACGTATAACGTATAACGTATAACGTATAACGTATAACGTATAACGTATAACGTATAACGTATAACGAATAACGTAAAACGTATAACGCATAACGTATAACGTATAACGTATAACGAATAACGTAAAACGTATAACGCATAACGTATATCGTATACCGTATAACGTATAACGTATAACGTATAACGTATAACGTATAACGCCTAACGAATAACGTATAACGTATAACGTATAACGTATAACGTATAACGTATCACGAATAACGTAAAACGCATAACGTATATCGTACACCGTATAACGTATAGCGTATAACGTATACCGTATCACGTATAATGTATTACGAATAACGTGTAACGTATAACGTGTAACGTATAACGTGTAACGTAAAACGTATAACGTATAACGTATAACGTATAACGTATAACGTATAACGTATAACGAATAACGTATAACGTATACCCTATGACGTATAACGTATAACGTATATCGTATAGCGTATAACGTATAACGTATTACGTATAACGTATGACGTGTAACGTATAACGTATAACGTATGACGTATAACGTATAACGTATAACGCATAACGTATAACCTATGACGTATAACGTATAACGTATAAAGTATAACGTATAACGTATAACGTATAACGTATAACGTATAACGTATAACGTATAACGTATAACGTATAACGTATAACGTATAACGTATAACGTATGACGTATAACGTATAACGTATAACGTATAACGTATAACGTATAACGTATCACGTATAACGTATAACGTATGACGTATAACGTATAACGTATAACGTATAACGTATAACGTATAACGTATATCGTAAAACGTATAACGTATAACGTATGACGTATAACGTATAACGTATAACGTATAATGTATAACGTATACCGTATAACGTATAACGTAAAACGTATAACGCATAACGTATAACGTATAACGTATAACGAATAACGTAAAACGTATAACGCATAACGTATATCGTATACCGTATAACGTAAAACGTATAACGTATAACGTATAACGTATAACGTATAACGTATAACGTATAGCGTATAACGTATAACGTATAACGTATATCGTAAAACGTATAACGTATAACGTATAACGTATAACGTATAACGTAAAACGTATAACGCATAACGTATAACGTATACCGTATAACGTATAACGTATAACGTATAACGTATAAGGTATAACGTATAACGTATAACGTACAATGTATCACGTATAACGTATGATGTAAAACGTATAACGCATAACGTATAACGTATAACGTATAACGTATAACGTATAACGTATAACGTATAACGTATAACGTATAACGTATATGGTATAACGTATAACGTATAACGTATAACGTATAACGTATAACGTATAACGTATAACGTATAACGTATAACGTATAACTTATAACGCATAACGTATAACGTATGACGTATAACGTATAACGTATAACGTATAACGTATAACGTATAATGTATAACGTATAACGTATAACGTATAACGTATAACGTATAACGTATAACGTATAACGTATAACGTATAACGTAGAACGTATAACATGTAACTTATAACGTATAACGTAGAACGTATAACATGTAACGTATAACGTATAACGTATAACGTATAACGTATAACGTGTAACGTATAACGTATAACGTATAACGTATAACGTTTAACGTATAACGTATAACGTATAACGTATAACGTATAAAGTATAACGTATAACGTATAACGTATAACGTATAACGTATAACGTATAACGTATAACGTATAACGTATAACGTATAACGTATAACGTATATCGTAAAACGTATAACGTATAACGTATAACGTATAACGTATAACGTATAACGTATAATGTATAACGTATACCGTATAACGTATAACGTATAACGTATAACGTATAACGTATAACGTATAACGTATAACGTATCACGAATAACGTAAAACGTATAACGCATAACGTATAACGTATAACGTGTAACGAAGAACGTATAACGAATGACGTAAAACGTATTACGTATTACATATTTCGTATAACGTATAACGTGTATCGTATAACTTATGACGTATAACTTATAACGTATGACGTATAACGTATAACTTGTAACGAAAAACGTATAATGAATAACGTAAAACGTATGACGCATTACATATTACATATAACGTATAACGCAAAACGTATAACGTATAACGTATAACGTATAACGTATAACGTATAAAGTATAACGTATAACGTATAACGTATAACGTATAACGTATAACGTATAACGTATAACGTATAACGTATAACGTTTAACGTATAACGTATAACGTATAACGTATAACGTATAACGTATAACGTATAACGCATAACGTATAACCTATGACGTATAACGTATAACGTATAACGTATAACGTATAACGTATAACGTATAACGTATAACGTATAACGTATAACGTATAACGTATAACGTATAACGTATAACGTATAACGTATAACGTATAACGTATAACGTATAACGTATAACGTATAACGTATAACGTATAACGTATAACGTATAACGTATAACGTATAACGTATAACGTATAACGTATAACGTATAACGTATAACGTATAACGTATAACGTATAACGTATATCGTAAAACGTATAACGTATAACGTATAACGTATAACGTATAACGTATAACGTATAATGTATAACGTATACCGTATAACGTATAACGTAAAACGTATAACGCATAACGTATAACGTATAACGTATAACGAATAACGTAAAACGTATAACGCATAACGTATATCGTATACCGTATAACGTAAAACGTATAACGTATAACGTATAACGTATAACGTATAACGTATAACGTATAGCGTATAACGTATAACGTATAACGTATATCGTAAAACGTATAACGTATAACGTATAACGTATAACGTATAACGTAAAACGTATAACGCATAACGTATAACGTATACCGTATAACGTATAACGTATAACGTATAACGTATAAGGTATAACGTATAACGTATAACGTACAATGTATAACGTATAACGTATGACGTAAAACGTATAACGCATAACGTATAACGTATAACGTATAACGTATAACGTATAACGTATAACGTATAACGTATAACGTATAACGTATAAGGTATAACGTATAACGTATAACGTATAACGTATAACGTATAACGTATAACGTATAACGTATAACGTATAACGTATAACGTATAACGCATAACGTATAACGTATGACGTATAACGTATAACGTATAACGTATAACGTATAACGTATAACGTATAACGTATAACGTATAACGTATAAGGTATAACGTATAACGTATAACGTACAATGTATAACGTATAACGTATGACGTAAAACGTATAACGCATAACGTATAACGTATAACGTATAACGTATAACGTATAACGTATAACGTATAACGTATAACGTATAACGTATAAGGTATAACGTATAACGTATAACGTATAACGTATAACGTATAACGTATAACGTATAACGTATAACGTATAACGTATAACGCATAACGTATAACGTATGACGTATAACGTATAACGTATAACGTATAACGTATAACGTATAATGTATAACGTATAACGTATAACGTATAACGTATAACGTATAATGTATAACGTATAACGTATAACGTATAACGTATAACGTATAACGTAGAACGTATAACATGTAACTTATAACGTATAACGTAGAACGTATAACATGTAACGTATAACGTATAACGTATAACGTATAACGTATAACGTATAACGTATAACGTATAACGTATAACGTATAACGTTTAACGTATAACGTATAACGTATAACGTATAACGTATAAAGTATAACGTATAACGTATAACGTATAACGTATAACGTATAACGTATAACGTATAACGTATAACGTATAACGTATAACGTATTACGTATAACGTATAACGTATAACGTATAACGTATAACGTATAACGTATAACGTATAACGTATCACGAATAACGTAAGACGCATAACGTATATCGTACACCGTATAACGTATAGCGTATAACGTATACCGTATCACATATAATGTATTACGAATAACGTGTAACGTATAACGTGTAACGTATTACGTATAACGTATAACGTATAACGTATAACGTATAACGTATAACGTATAACGTATCACGAATAACGTAAAACGCATAACGTATATCGTATACCGTATAACGTATAACGTATAACGTATAACGTATAACGTATAACGTATAACGTATAACGTATAACGTATAACATATAACGCATAACGTATATCGTATACCGTATAACGTATAACGTGTAACGTATAACGTATAACGTATAACGTATAACGTATAACGTATAACGTATAACGTATAACGTATAACGTATAACGTATAACGCATAACGTATAACGTATGACGTATAACGTATAACGTATAACGTATAACGTATAACGTATAATGTATAACGTATAACGTATAACGTATAACGTATAACGTATAACGTATAACGTATAACGTATAACGTATAACGTATAACGTAGAACGTATAACATGTAACTTATAACGTATAACGTAGAACGTATAACATGTAACGTATAACGTATAACGTATAACGTATAACGTATAACGTATAACGTATAACGTATAACGTATAACGTATAAGGTATAACGTATAACGTATAACGTATAACGTATAACGTATAACGTATAACGTATAACGTATAACGTATAACGTATAACGCATAACGTATAACGTATGACGTATAACGTATAACGTATAACGTATAACGTATAACGTATAATGTATAACGTATAACGTATAACGTATAACGTATAACGTATAATGTATAACGTATAACGTATAACGTATAACGTATAACGTAGAACGTATAACATGTAACTTATAACGTATAACGTAGAACGTATAACATGTAACGTATAACGTATAACGTATAACGTATAACGTATAACGTATAACGTATAACGTATAACGTATAACGTTTAACGTATAACGTATAACGTATAACGTATAACGTATAAAGTATAACGTATAACGTATAACGTATAACGTATAACGTATAACGTATAACGTATAACGTATAACGTATAACGTATAACGTATTACGTATAACGTATAACGTATAACGTATAACGTATAACGTATAACGTATAACGTATAACGTATCACGAATAACGTAAGACGCATAACGTATATCGTACACCGTATAACGTATAGCGTATAACGTATACCGTATCACATATAATGTATTACGAATAACGTGTAACGTATAACGTGTAACGTATTACGTATAACGTATAACGTATAACGTATAACGTATAACGTATAACGTATAACGTATCACGAATAACGTAAAACGCATAACGTATATCGTATACCGTATAACGTATAACGTATAACGTATAACGTATAACGTATAACGTATAACGTATAACGTATAACGTATAACATATAACGCATAACGTATATCGTATACCGTATAACGTATAACGTATAACGTATAACGTATAACGTATAACGTATAACGTATAACGTATAACGTATAACGTATAACGTATAACGTATAACGTATAACGCATAACGTATAACGTATGACGTATAACGTATAACGTATAACGTATAACGTATAACGTATAATGTATAACGTATAACGTATAACGTATAACGTATAACGTATAACGTATAACGTATAACGTATAACGTATAACGTATAACGTATAACGTATAACGTATGACGTAGAACGTATAACGTATTTATAACGTATATCGTAAAACGTATAACGTATAACGTATAACGAATAACGTATAACGTAAAACGTATAACGCATAACGTATAACGTATAACGTGTAACGAAGAACGTATAACGAATAACGTATATCGTATATCCTATAACGTATAACGCATAACGTATAACGTATAAGCTATAACGTATAACGTATAACGTACAACGTATACCGTATCACGTATAACGTATACCGTATAACGTATAACGTATACCGTATAACGTATAACGTATAACGTATAACGTATACCGTATAACGTATAACGTATAACGTATAACGTTTATCGTAAAACGTATAACGTATAACGTATAAAGAATAACGTATAACGTATAACGTATAACGTATAAAGAATAACGTATAACGTATAACGTATAACGAATAACGTAAAACGTATAACGCATAACGTATAACGTATAACGTGTAACGAAGAACGTATAACGAATAACGTACAACGTATACCGTATAACGTAGAATGTATAACGTATAACGTATAACGTATAACGTATAACGTATAACGTATCACGAATAACGTAAAACGCATAACGTATATCGTATACCGTATAACGTATAACGTATAACGTATAACGTATAACGTATAACGTATAACGTATAACGTATAACGTATAACATATAACGCATAACGTATATCGTATACCGTATAACGTATAACGTATAACGTATAACGTATAACGTATAACGTATAACGTATAACGTATAACGTATAACGCATAACGTATAACGTATGACGTATAACGTATAACGTATAACGTATAACGTATAACGTATAATGTATAACGTATAACGTATAACGTATAACGTATAACGTATAACGTATAACGTATAACGTATAACGTATAACGTATAACGTAGAACGTATAACATGTAACTTATAACGTATAACGTAGAACGTATAACATGTAACGTATAACGTATAACGTATAACGTATAACGTATAACGTATAACGTATAACGTATAACGTATAACGTATAAGGTATAACGTATAACGTATAACGTATAACGTATAACGTATAACGTATAACGTATAACGTATAACGTATAACGTATAACGCATAACGTATAACGTATGACGTATAACGTATAACGTATAACGTATAACGTATAACGTATAATGTATAACGTATAACGTATAACGTATAACGTATAACGTATAATGTATAACGTATAACGTATAACGTATAACGTATAACGTAGAACGTATAACATGTAACTTATAACGTATAACGTAGAACGTATAACATGTAACGTATAACGTATAACGTATAACGTATAACGTATAACGTATAACGTATAACGTATAACGTATAACGTTTAACGTATAACGTATAACGTATAACGTATAACGTATAAAGTATAACGTATAACGTATAACGTATAACGTATAACGTATAACGTATAACGTATAACGTATAACGTATAACGTATAACGTATTACGTATAACGTATAACGTATAACGTATAACGTATAACGTATAACGTATAACGTATAACGTATAACGTATCACGAATAACGTAAGACGCATAACGTATATCGTACACCGTATAACGTATAGCGTATAACGTATACCGTATCACATATAATGTATTACGAATAACGTGTAACGTATAACGTGTAACGTATTACGTATAACGTATAACGTATAACGTATAACGTATAACGTATAACGTATAACGTATCACGAATAACGTAAAACGCATAACGTATATCGTATACCGTATAACGTATAACGTATAACGTATAACGTATAACGTATAACGTATAACGTATAACGTATAACGTATAACATATAACGCATAACGTATATCGTATACCGTATAACGTATAACGTATAACGTATAACGTATAACGTATAACGTATAACGTATAACGTATAACGTATAACGTATAACGTATAACGTATAACGTATAACGCATAACGTATAACGTATGACGTATAACGTATAACGTATAACGTATAACGTATAACGTATAATGTATAACGTATAACGTATAACGTATAACGTATAACGTATAACGTATAACGTATAACGTATAACGTATAACGTATAACGTATAACGTATAACGTATGACGTAGAACGTATAACGTATTTATAACGTATATCGTAAAACGTATAACGTATAACGTATAACGAATAACGTATAACGTAAAACGTATAACGCATAACGTATAACGTATAACGTGTAACGAAGAACGTATAACGAATAACGTATATCGTATATCCTATAACGTATAACGCATAACGTATAACGTATAAGCTATAACGTATAACGTATAACGTACAACGTATACCGTATCACGTATAACGTATACCGTATAACGTATAACGTATACCGTATAACGTATAACGTATAACGTATAACGTATACCGTATAACGTATAACGTATAACGTATAACGTTTATCGTAAAACGTATAACGTATAACGTATAAAGAATAACGTATAACGTATAACGTATAACGTATAAAGAATAACGTATAACGTATAACGTATAACGAATAACGTAAAACGTATAACGCATAACGTATAACGTATAACGTGTAACGAAGAACGTATAACGAATAACGTACAACGTATACCGTATAACGTAGAATGTATAACGTATAACGTATAACGTATATCGTAAAACGTATAACGTATAACGTATAACGTATAACGTATAACGTATAACGTATAACGTATAACGTATAACGTATAACGTATAACGTAGAACGTATAACGTATTTATAACGTATATCGTAAAACGTATAACGTATAACGTATAACGAATATCGTATAACGTAAAACGTATAACGCATAACGTATAACGTATAACGTGTAACGAAGAACGTATAACGAATAACGTATATCGTATATCCTATAACGTATAACGCATAACGTATAACGTATAAGCTATAACGTATAACGTATAACGTACAACGTATACCGTATCACGTATAACGTATACCGTATAACGTATAACGTATACCGTATAACGTATAAGGTATAACGTATAACGTATACCGTATCACGTATAACGTATACCGTATAACGTATAACGTATACCGTATAACGTATAACGTATACCGTATAACGTATAACGTATAACGTATAACGTATAACGTATAACGTATAACGTATAACGTATAACGTATAACGTACAACGTATAAAGAATAACGTATAACGTATAACGTATAACGTATAAAGAATAACGTATAACGTATAACGTATAACGAATAACGTAAAACGTATAACGCATAACGTATAACGTATAACGTGTAACGAAGAACGTATAACGAATAACGTATAACGTATATCGTATAACGTAGAATGTATAACGTATAACGTATAACGTATAACGTATAACGAATACCGTAAAACGTATAACGCATAACGTATATCGTATACCGTATAACGTATAACGTATAACGTATAACGTATAACGCATAAAGAATAACGTATAACGTATAACCTATGACGTATAACGTATAACGTATAACGTATAACGTATAACGTGTATCGTATAACGTATAACGTATAACGTATAACGTATAACGTATAACGTATGACGTATAACGTATAACGTATAACGTATAACGTATACCGTATAACGTATAACGTATAACGTATAACGTTTATCGTAAAACGTATAACGTATAACGTATAAAGAATAACGTATAACGTATAACGTATAACGTATAAAGAATAACGTATAACGTATAACGTATAACGAATAACGTAAAACGTATAACGAATAACGTATAACGTATATCGTATAACGTATAACGCATAACGTATAACGTATAACGTATAACGTATAACGCATAAAGAATAACGTATAACGTATAACGTATAACGCATAAAGAATAACGTATAACGTATAACGTATAACGTATAACGTATAACGTATAACGTATTACGTATAACGTAAAACGTATAACGTATAACGTATAACGTATGACGTATAACGTATAACGTATTACGTATAACGTATAACGTATAACGTATAACGTATAACGAATAACGTATAACGTAAAACGTATAACGTATAACGTATAACGTATAACCTATGACGTATAACGTATAACGTATAACGTATAACGAATACCGTAAAACGTATAACGCATAACGTATAACGTATAACGTGTAACGAAGAACGTATAACGAATAACGTAAAACGTATAACGCAAAACATGTAACGTATTACGTATCACGTATAACGTATAACGTATATCGTATAACGTATAACGTAAAACGTATAACGTATAACGTATAACGTATAACGCATAAAGAATAACGTATAACGTATAACGTATAACGTATAACGTATGACGTATAACGTATAACGTATAACGTATAACGTATAACGTATAACGTAAAACGTATAACGTATAACGTATAACGAATACCGTAAAACGTATAACGCATAACGTATATCGTATACCGTATAACGTATAACGTATAACGAATAACGTAAAACGTATAACGTCTAACGTATAACGTATAACGTATAACGTATATCGTATAACGTATAACGCATAACGTATAACGTATAACGTATAACGTATAACGCATAAAGAATAACGTATAACGTATAACGTATAACGTGTATCGTATAACGTATAACGTATAACGTATAACGTATAACGTATAACGTATGACGTATAACGTATAACGTATAACGTATAACGTATACCGTATAACGTATAACGTATAACGTATAACGTTTATCGTAAAACGTATAACGTATAACGTATAAAGAATAACGTATAACGTATAACGTATAACGTATAACGTATAAAGAATAACGTATAACGTATAACGTATAACGAATAACGTAAAACGTATAACGAATAACGTATAACGTATATCGTATAACGTATAACGCATAACGTATAACGTATAACGTATAACGTATAACGCATAAAGAATAACGTATAACGTATAACGTATAACGCATAAAGAATAACGTATAACGTATAACGTATAACGTATAACGTATAACGTATAACGTATTACGTATAACGTAAAACGTATAACGTATAACGTATAACGTATGACGTATAACGTATAACGTATTACGTATAACGTATAACGTATAACGTATAACGTATAACGAATAACGTATAACGTAAAACGTATAACGTATAACGTATAACGTATAACCTATGACGTATAACGTATAACGTATAACGTATAACGTATAACGTATAACGTATTACGTATAACGTATAACGTATAACGTATAACGTATAACGAATAACGTATAACGTAAAACGTATAACGTATAACGTATAACGTATAACCTATGACGTATAACGTATAACGTATAACGTATAACGTATAACGTATAACGTATTACGTATAACGTATAACGTATAACGTGTAACGTATAACGTATAACGTATAACGTATAACGTATAACGTATAACGTGTAACGAAGAACGTATAACGAATAACGTACAACGTATACCGTATAACGTAGAATGTATAACGTATAACGTATAACGTATATCGTAAAACGTATAACGTATAACGTATAACGTATAACGTATAACGTATAACGTATAACGTATAACGTATAACGTATAACGTATAACGTAGAACGTATAACGTATTTATAACGTATATCGTAAAACGTATAACGTATAACGTATAACGAATATCGTATAACGTAAAACGTATAACGCATAACGTATAACGTATAACGTGTAACGAAGAACGTATAACGAATAACGTATATCGTATATCCTATAACGTATAACGCATAACGTATAACGTATAAGCTATAACGTATAACGTATAACGTACAACGTATACCGTATCACGTATAACGTATACCGTATAACGTATAACGTATACCGTATAACGTATAAGGTATAACGTATAACGTATACCGTATCACGTATAACGTATACCGTATAACGTATAACGTATACCGTATAACGTATAACGTATACCGTATAACGTATAACGTATAACGTATAACGTATAACGTATAACGTATAACGTATAACGTATAACGTATAACGTACAACGTATAAAGAATAACGTATAACGTATAACGTATAACGTATAAAGAATAACGTATAACGTATAACGTATAACGAATAACGTAAAACGTATAACGCATAACGTATAACGTATAACGTGTAACGAAGAACGTATAACGAATAACGTATAACGTATATCGTATAACGTAGAATGTATAACGTATAACGTATAACGTATAACGTATAACGAATACCGTAAAACGTATAACGCATAACGTATATCGTATACCGTATAACGTATAACGTATAACGTATAACGTATAACGCATAAAGAATAACGTATAACGTATAACCTATGACGTATAACGTATAACGTATAACGTATAACGTATAACGTGTATCGTATAACGTATAACGTATAACGTATAACGTATAACGTATAACGTATGACGTATAACGTATAACGTATAACGTATAACGTATACCGTATAACGTATAACGTATAACGTATAACGTTTATCGTAAAACGTATAACGTATAACGTATAAAGAATAACGTATAACGTATAACGTATAACGTATAAAGAATAACGTATAACGTATAACGTATAACGTATATCGTATAACGTATAACGCATAACGTATAACGTATAACGTATAACGTATAACGCATAAAGAATAACGTATAACGTATAACGTATAACGCATAAAGAATAACGTATAACGTATAACGTATAACGTATAACGTATAACGTATAACGTATTACGTATAACGTAAAACGTATAACGTATAACGTATAACGTATGACGTATAACGTATAACGTATTACGTATAACGTATAACGTATAACGTATAACGTATAACGAATAACGTATAACGTAAAACGTATAACGTATAACGTATAACGTATAACCTATGACGTATAACGTATAACGTATAACGTATAACGTATAACGTATAACGTATTACGTATAACGTATAACGTATAACGTATAACGTATAACGAATAACGTATAACGTAAAACGTATAACGTATAACGTATAACGTATAACCTATGACGTATAACGTATAACGTATAACGTATAACGTATAACGTATAACGTATTACGTATAACGTATAACGTATAACGTGTAACGTATAACGTATAACGTATAACGTATAACGTATAACGTATAACGTGTAACGAAGAACGTATAACGAATAACGTACAACGTATACCGTATAACGTAGAATGTATAACGTATAACGTATAACGTATATCGTAAAACGTATAACGTATAACGTATAACGTATAACGTATAACGTATAACGTATAACGTATAACGTATAACGTATAACGTATAACGTAGAACGTATAACGTATTTATAACGTATATCGTAAAACGTATAACGTATAACGTATAACGAATATCGTATAACGTAAAACGTATAACGCATAACGTATAACGTATAACGTGTAACGAAGAACGTATAACGAATAACGTATATCGTATATCCTATAACGTATAACGCATAACGTATAACGTATAAGCTATAACGTATAACGTATAACGTACAACGTATACCGTATCACGTATAACGTATACCGTATAACGTATAACGTATACCGTATAACGTATAAGGTATAACGTATAACGTATACCGTATCACGTATAACGTATACCGTATAACGTATAACGTATACCGTATAACGTATAACGTATACCGTATAACGTATAACGTATAACGTATAACGTATAACGTATAACGTATAACGTATAACGTATAACGTATAACGTACAACGTATAAAGAATAACGTATAACGTATAACGTATAACGTATAAAGAATAACGTATAACGTATAACGTATAACGAATAACGTAAAACGTATAACGCATAACGTATAACGTATAACGTGTAACGAAGAACGTATAACGAATAACGTATAACGTATATCGTATAACGTAGAATGTATAACGTATAACGTATAACGTATAACGTATAACGAATACCGTAAAACGTATAACGCATAACGTATATCGTATACCGTATAACGTATAACGTATAACGTATAACGTATAACGCATAAAGAATAACGTATAACGTATAACCTATGACGTATAACGTATAACGTATAACGTATAACGTATAACGTGTATCGTATAACGTATAACGTATAACGTATAACGTATAACGTATAACGTATGACGTATAACGTATAACGTATAACGTATAACGTATACCGTATAACGTATAACGTATAACGTATAACGTTTATCGTAAAACGTATAACGTATAACGTATAAAGAATAACGTATAACGTATAACGTATAACGTATAAAGAATAACGTATAACGTATAACGTATAACGAATAACGTAAAACGTATAACGAATAACGTATAACGTATATCGTATAACGTATAACGCATAACGTATAACGTATAACGTATAACGTATAACGCATAAAGAATAACGTATAACGTATAACGTATAACGCATAAAGAATAACGTATAACGTATAACGTATAACGTATAACGTATAACGTATAACGTATTACGTATAACGTAAAACGTATAACGTATAACGTATAACGTATGACGTATAACGTATAACGTATTACGTATAACGTATAACGTATAACGTATAACGTATAACGAATAACGTATAACGTAAAACGTATAACGTATAACGTATAACGTATAACCTATGACGTATAACGTATAACGTATAACGTATAACGTATAACGTATAACGTATTACGTATAACGTATAACGTATAACGTGTAACGTATAACGTATAACGTATAACGTATAACGTATAACGTAGAACGTATAACGTATAACGTATGACGTAAAACGTATAACGTAAAACGTATAACGTATAACGTATAACGAATACCGTAAAACGTATAACGCATAACGTATAACGTATAACGTGTAACGAAGAACGTATAACGAATAACGTAAAACGTATAACGCAAAACATGTAACGTATTACGTATCACGTATAACGTATAACGTATATCGTATAACGTATAACGTAAAACGTATAACGTATAACGTATAACGTATAACGCATAAAGAATAACGTATAACGTATAACGTATAACGTATAACGTATGACGTATAACGTATAACGTATAACGTATAACGTATAACGTATAACGTAAAACGTATAACGTATAACGTATAACGAATACCGTAAAACGTATAACGCATAACGTATATCGTATACCGTATAACGTATAACGTATAACGAATAACGTAAAACGTATAACGTATAACGTATAACGTATAACGTATAACGTATATCGTATAACGTATAACGCATAACGTATAACGTATAACGTATAACGTATAACGCATAAAGAATAACGTATAACGTATAACGTATAACGTATAACGTATAACGTATAACGTATAACGTATAACGTATAACGTATAACGTATAACGTATAACGTGTAACGTATAACGTATAACGTATAACGTATAACGTATGACGTATAACGTATAACGTATTACGTATAACGTATAACGTATAACGTATAACGTATAACGAATAACGTATAACGTAAAACGTATAACGTATAACGTATAACGTATAACCTATGACGTATAACGTATAACGTATAACGTATAACGTATAACGTATAACGTATAACGTATTACGTATAACGTATAACGTATAACGTGTAACGTATAACGTATAACGTATAACGTATAACGTATAACGTAGAACGTATAACGTATAACGTATAACGTAAAACGTATAACGTAGAACGTATAACGTATAACGTATAACGAATACCGTAAAACGTATAACGCATAACGTATATCGTATACCGTATCACGTATAACGTATAACGTATAACGTATAACGCATAAAGAATAACGTATAACGTATAACCTATGACGTATAACGTATAACGTATAACGTATAACGTATAACGTGTATCGTATAACGTATAACGTATAACGTATAACGTATAACGTATAACGTATAACGTATGACGTTTAACGTATAACGTATAACGTATAACGTATAACGTATAACGTATAACGTATAACGTATAACGTACAACGTATACCGTATAACGTATAACGTATGACGTATAACGTATAACGTATCACGAATAACGTAAAACGTATAACGCATAACGTATAACGTATAACGTGTAACGAAGAACGTATAACGAATAACGTAAAACGTATAACGCAAAACATGTAACGTATCACGTATCACGTATAACGTATAACGTATATCGTATAACGTGTAACGTAAAACGTATAACGTATAACGTATAACGTATAACGCATAAAGAATAACGTATAACGTATAACGTATAACGTATAACGTATGACGTATAACGTATAACGTATAACGTATAACGTATAACGTATAACGTAAAACGTATAACGTATAACGTATAACGAATACCGTAAAACGTATAACGCATAACGTATATCGTATACCGTATAACGTATAACGTATAACGTATAACGTATAACGCATAAAGAATAACGTATAACGTATAACGTATAACGTATAACGTATAACGTATAACGTATAACGTATAACGTATAACGTATAACGTATAACGTATAACGTATAACGTATAACGTATAACGTATAACGTATAACGTATTACGTATAACGTATAACGTATAACGTATAACGTATAACGTGTAACGAATAACGTATAACGTAAAACGTATAACGCATAACGTATAACGTATAACGTGTAACGAAGAACGTATAACGAATAACGTATATCGTATATCCTATAACGTATAACGCATAACGTATAACGTATAAGCTATAACGTACAACGTATAACGTACAACGTATACCGTATCACGTATAACGTATACCGTATAACGAATAACGTATAACGTATAACGTATAACGTATAACGTATAACGTATAACGTATAACGTATAACGTATAACGTAGAACGTATAACGTATTTATAACGTATATCGTAAAACGTATAACGTATAACGTATAACGTATAACGTATAACGCATAACGAATAACGTATAACGTATAACCTATGACGTATAACGTATAACGTATAACGTATAACGTATAACATATAACGCATAACGTATATCGTATACCGTATAACGTATAACGTATAACGTATAACGTATAACGTATAACGTATAACGCCTAACGAATAACGTATAACGTATAACCTATGACGTATAACGTATAACGTATAACGTATCACGTATATCGTATAACGTATAACGTATAACGTATTACGTATAACGTATAACGCATAACGTATAACGTATACCGTATCACGTATAACGTATACCGTATAACGTATAACGTATAACGTATAACGTTTAACGTATAACGTATAAAGTATAACGTATAACGTATAAAGTATAACGTTTAACGTATAACGTATAACGTATAACGTACAACGAATAACGTAAAACGTATAACGCATAACGTATAACGTATAACGTACAACGTATACCGTATCACGTATAACGTATACCGTATAACGAATAACGTATAACGTATAACGTATAACGTATAGTATAACGTATAACGTATAACGTATAACGTATAACGTAGAACGTATAACGTATTTATAACGTATATCGTAAAACGTATAACGTATAACGTATAACGTATAACGTATAACGTATAACGTATAACGTATAACGTATAACGTATAGCGTATAACGTATAACGTATAACGTATAACGTATAACGTATAACGTACACCGTATAACGTATAACGTATAACGTATAACGTTTATCGTAAAAAACGTATAACGTATAACGTATAAAGAATAACGCATAACGTATAACGTATAACGTATAAAGAATAACGTATAACGTATAACGTATAACGTATAAAGAATAACGTATAACGTATAACGTATAACGTATAAAGAATAACGTATAACGTATAACGTATTACGAATAACGTAAAACGTATAACGCATAACGTATAACGTATAACGTGTAACGAAGAACGTATAACGAATAACGTATAACGTGTATCGTATAACGTAGAATGTATAACGTATTATATAACGTATAACGTATATCGTAAAACGTATAACGTATAACGTATAACGTATAACGTATACCGTATAACGTAAAACGTATAACGTATAACGTATAACGTATAACGTATAGCGTATAACGTATAACGTATAACGTATAACGTATACCGTATAACGTATAACCTATGACGTATAACGTACAACGTATAACGTATAACGTATAACGTATAACGTATAACGTATAACGTATAACCTATAACGTATAACGTATAACGTATAACGTATAACGTATAACGAATAACGTAAAACGTATAACGCATAACGTATAACGTATAACGTGTAACGAAGAACGTATATCGTATAACCTATAACGTATAACGTATAACGTATAACGTATAACGAATAACGTAAAACGTATAACGCATAACGTATAACGTATAACGTGTAACGAAGAACGTATAACGAATAACGTATAACCTATATCGTATAACGTATAATGTATAACGTATAACGTATAAGGTATAACGTATAACGTATAACGTATAACGTATAACGTATAACGTCTAACGTATATCGTAAAACGTATAACGTATTACGTATAAAGAATAACGTATAACGTATAACGTATAAAGAATAACGTATAACGTATAACGTATAACGAATAACGTAGAACGTATAACGCATAACGTATAATGTATAACGTGTAACGAAGAACGTATAACGAATAACGTATAACGTACATCGTATAACGTATAACGTATAACGTATAACGTATATCGTAAAACGTATAACGTATAACGTATAACGTATAACGTATAACCTATAACGTATAACGTATAACGTATAACGTATAACGTATAACGTATAACGTATAACGTATAACGTATAACGTATAACGTATAACGTATAACGTATAACGTATAACGTATAACGTATAACGTATAACGTATAACGTATAACGTATTACGTATAACGTAAAACGTATAACGTATAACGTATAACGTATGACGTATAACGTATAACGTATTACGTATAACGTATAACGTATAACGTATAACGTATAACGAATAACGTATAACGTAAAACGTATAACGTATAACGTATAACGTATAACCTATGACGTATAACGTATAACGTATAACGTATAACGTAGAACGTATAACGTATAACGTATAACCTATAACGTATAACGTATAACGTATAACGAATAACGTAAAACGTATAACGAATAACGTATAACGTATATCGTATAACGTATAACGCATAACGTATAACGTATAACGTATAACGTATGACGCATAAAGAATAACGTATAACGTGTAACGTATAACGTATAACGTATAACGTATAACGTATAACGTATAACGTATAACGTATAACGTATAACGTGTAACGTATAACGTATAACGTATAACGTATAACGTAGAACGTATAACGTATAACGTATAACGTAAAACGTATAACGTAAAACGTATAACGTATAACGTATAACGTATAACGAATACCGTAAAACGTATAACGCATAACGTATATCGTATACCGTATAACGTATAACGTATAACGTATAACGTATAACGCATAAAGAATAACGTATAACGTATAACCTATGACGTATAACGTATAACGTATAACGTATAACGTATAACGTATAACGTATAACGTATAACGTATAACGTATTACGTATAACGTAAAACGTATAACGTATAACGTATAACGTATGACGTATAACGTATAACGTACTACGTATAACGTATAACGTATAACGTATAACGTATAACGAATAACGTATAACGTATAACGTATAACGTATACCGTATAACGTATAACCTATGACGTATAACGTACAACGTATAACGTATAACGTATAACGTATAACGTATAACGTATAACGTATAACCTATAACGTATAACGTATAACGTATAACGTATAACGAATAACGTAAAACGTATAACGCATAACGTATAACGTATAACGTGTAACGAAGAACGTATAACGTATAACCTATAACGTATAACGTATAACGTATAACGTTTAACGAATAACGTAAAACGTATAACGCATAACGTATAACGTATAACGTGTAACGAAGAACGTATAACGAATAACGTATAACCTATATCGTATAACGTATAATGTATAACGTATAACGTATAAGGTATAACGTATAACGTATAACGTATAACGTATAACGTATAACGTCTAACGTATATCGTAAAACGTATAACGTATTACGTATAAAGAATAACGTATAACGTATAACGTATAAAGAATAACGTATAACGTATAACGTATAACGAATAACGTAGAACGTATAACGCATAACGTATAATGTATAACGTGTAACGAAGAACGTATAACGAATAACGTATAACGTACATCGTATAACGTATAACGTATAACGTATAACGTATATCGTAAAACGTATAACGTATAACGTATAACGTATAACGTATAACCTATAACGTATAACGTATAACGTATAACGTATAACGTATAACGTATAACGTATAACGTATAACGTATAACCTATAACGTATAACGTATAACGTATAACGTATAACGTATAACGTATAACGTATAACGTATAACGTATAACGTATTACGTATAACGTAAAACGTATAACGTATAACGTATAACGTATGACGTATAACGTATAACGTATTACGTATAACGTATAACGTATAACGTATAACGTATAACGAATAACGTATAACGTAAAACGTATAACGTATAACGTATAACGTATAACCTATGACGTATAACGTATAACGTATAACGTATAACGTATACCGTATAACGTATAACCTATGACGTATAACGTACAACGTATAACGTATAACGTATAACGTATAACGTATAACGTATAACGTATAACCTATAACGTATAACGTATAACGTATAACGTATAACGAATAACGTAAAACGTATAACGCATAACGTATAACGTATAACGTGTAACGAAGAACGTATAACGTATAACCTATAACGTATAACGTATAACGTATAACGTATAACGAATAACGTAAAACGTATAACGCATAACGTATAACGTATAACGTGTAACGAAGAACGTATAACGAATAACGTATAACCTATATCGTATAACGTATAATGTATAACGTATAACGTATAAGGTATAACGTATAACGTATAACGTATAACGTATAACGTATAACGTCTAACGTATATCGTAAAACGTATAACGTATTACGTATAAAGAATAACGTATAACGTATAACGTATAAAGAATAACGTATAACGTATAACGTATAACGAATAACGTAGAACGTATAACGCATAACGTATAATGTATAACGTGTAACGAAGAACGTATAACGTATAACGAATAACGTAAAACGTATAACGAATAACGTATAACGTATATCGTATAACGTATAACGCATAACGTATAACGTATAACGTATAACGTATAACGCATAAAGAATAACGTATAACGTATAACGTATAACGTATAACGTATAACGTATAACGTATAACGTATAACGTATAACGTATAACGTATAACGTATAACGTATAACGTGTAACGTATAACGTATAACGTATAACGTATAACGTAGAACGTATAACGTATAACGTATAACGTAAAACGTATAACGTAAAACGTATAACGTATAACGTATAACGTATAACGAATACCGTAAAACGTATAACGCATAACGTATATCGTATACCGTATAACGTATAACGTATAACGTATAACGTATAACGCATAAAGAATAACGTATAACGTATAACCTATGACGTATAACGTATAACGTATAACGTATAACGTATAACGTATAACGTATAACGTATAACGTATAACGTATTACGTATAACGTAAAACGTATAACGTATAACGTATAACGTATGACGTATAACGTATAACGTACTACGTATAACGTATAACGTATAACGTATAACGTATAACGAATAACGTATAACGTATAACGTATAACGTATACCGTGTAACGTATAACCTATGACGTATAACGTATAACGAATAACGTAAAACGTATAACGCATAACGTATAACGTATAACGTGTAACGAAGAACGTATAACGTATAACCTATAACGTATAACGTATAACGTATAACGTATAACGAATAACGTAAAACGTATAACGCATAACGTATAACGTATAACGTGTAACGAAGAACGTATAACGAATAACGTATAACCTATATCGTATAACGTATAATGTATAACGTATAACGTATAAGGTATAACGTATAACGTATAACGTATAACGTATAACGTATAACGTCTAACGTATATCGTAAAACGTATAACGTATTACGTATAAAGAATAACGTATAACGTATAACGTATAAAGAATAACGTATAACGTATAACGTATAACGAATAACGTAGAACGTATAACGCATAACGTATAATGTATAACGTGTAACGAAGAACGTATAACGAATAACGTATAACGTACATCGTATAACGTATAACGTATAACGTATAACGTATATCGTAAAACGTATAACGTATAACGTATAACGTATAACGTATAACGTATAACCTATAACGTATAACGTATAACGTATAACGTATAACGTATAACGTATAACGTATAACGTATAACGTATAACGTATGACGTATAACGTATAACGTATAACGTATAACGTATAACGTATAACGTATAACGTATAACGTATTACGTATAACGTAAAACGTATAACGTATAACGTATAACGTATGACGTATAACGTATAACGTATTACGTATAACGTATAACGTATAACGTATAACGTATAACGAATAACGTATAACGTAAAACGTATAACGTATAACGTATAACGTATAACCTATGACGTATAACGTATAACGTATAACGTATAACGTATAACGTATAACGTATAACGAATACCGTAAAACGTATAACGCATAACGTATATCGTATACCGTATAACGTATAACGTATAACGTATAACGTATAACGCATAAAGAATAACGTATAACGTATAACCTATGACGTATAACGTATAACGTATAACGTATACCGTATAACGTATAACGTATAACGTATAACGTACAACGTATAACGTATGACGTATAACGTATAACGTATAACGTATAACGTATAACGTATAACGTATAACGTATAACGTATTACGTATAACGTAAAACGTATAACGTATAACGTATAACGTATGACGTATAACGTATAACGTATTACGTATAACGTATAACGTATAACGTATAACGAAGAACGTATAACGAATAACGTATAACGTACATCGTATAACGTATAACGTATAACGTATAACGTATATCGTAAAACGTATAACGTATAACGTATAACGTATAACGTATAACGTATAACCTATAACGTATAACGTATAACGTATAACGTATAACGTATAACGTATAACGTATAACGTATAACGTATAACGTATGACGTATAACGTATAACGTATAACGTATAACGTATAACGTATAACGTATAACGTATAACGTATTACGTATAACGTAAAACGTATAACGTATAACGTATAACGTATGACGTATAACGTATAACGTATTACGTATAACGTATAACGTATTACGTATAACGTAAAACGTATAACGTATAACGTATAACGTATGACGTATAACGTATAACGTACTACGTATAACGTATAACGTATAACGTATAACGTATAACGAATAACGTATAACGTATAACGTATAACGTATACCGTATAACGTATAACCTATGACGTATAACGTACAACGTATAACGTATAACGTATAACGTATAACGTATAACGTATAACGTATAACGTATAACCTATAACGTATAACGTATAACGTATAACGTATAACGAATAACGTAAAACGTATAACGCATAACGTATAACGTATAACGTGTAACGAAGAACGTATAACGTATAACCTATAACGTATAACGTATAACGTATAACGTATAACGAATAACGTAAAACGTATAACGCATAACGTATAACGTATAACGTGTAACGAAGAACGTATAACGAATAACGTATAACCTATATCGTATAACGTATAATGTTTAACGTATAACGTATAAGGTATAACGTATAACGTATAACGTATAACGTATAACGTATAACGTCTAACATATATCGTAAAACGTATAACGTATTACGTATAAAGAATAACGTATAACGTATAACGTATAAAGAATAACGTATAACGTATAACGTATAACGAATAACGTAGAACGTATAACGCATAACGTATAATGTATAACGTGTAACGAAGAACGTATAACGAATAACGTATAACGTACATCGTATAACGTATAACGTATAACGTATAACGTATATCGTAAAACGTATAACGTATAACGTATAACGTATAACGTATAACCTATAACGTATAACGTATAACGTATAACGTATAACGTATAACGTATAACGTATAACGTATAACGTATAACCTATAACGTATAACGTATAACGTATAACGTATAACGTATAACGTATAACGTATAACGTATAACGTATTACGTATAACGTAAAACGTATAACGTATAACGTATAACGTATGACGTATAACGTATAACGTATTACGTATAACGTATAACGTATAACGTATAACGTATAACGAATAACGTATAACGTAAAACGTATAACGTATAACGTATAACGTATAACCTATGACGTATAACGTATAACGTATAACGTATAACGTATAACGTATACCGTATAACGTATAACCTATGACGTATAACGTACAACGTATAACGTATAACGTATAACGTATAACGTATAACGTATAACGTATAACCTATAACGTATAACGTATAACGTATAACGTATAACGAATAACGTAAAACGTATAACGCATAACGTATAACGTATAACGTGTAACGAAGAACGTATAACGTATAACCTATAACGTATAACGTATAACGTATAACGTATAACGAATAACGTAAAACGTATAACGCATAACGTATAACGTATAACGTGTAACGAAGAACGTATAACGAATAACGTATAACCTATATCGTATAACGTATAATGTATAACGTATAACGTATAAGGTATAACGTATAACGTATAACGTATAACGTATAACGTATAACGTCTAACGTATATCGTAAAACGTATAACGTATTACGTATAAAGAATAACGTATAACGTATAACGTATAAAGAATAACGTATAACGTATAACGTATAACGAATAGCGTAGAACGTATAACGCATAACGTATAATGTATAACGTGTAACGAAGAACGTATAACGAATAACGTATAACGTACATCGTATAACGTATAACGTATAACGTATAACGTATATCGTAAAACGTATAACGTATAACGTATAACGTATAACGTATAACCTATAACGTATAACGTATAACGTATAACGTATAACGTATAACGTATAACGTATAACGTATAACGTATAACGTATAACGTATAACGTATAACGTATAACGTATAACGTATAACGTATAACGTATAACGTATAACGTATAACGTATTACGTATAACGTAAAACGTATAACGTATAACGTATAACGTATGACGTATAACGTATAACGTATTACGTATAACGTATAACGTATAACGTATAACGTATAACGAATAACGTATAACGTAAAACGTATAACGTATAACGTATAACGTATAACGTATAACCTATGACGTATAACGTATAACGTATAACGTATAACGTATAACGTATAACGTATAACGTATAACCTATAACGTATAACGTATAACGTATAACGAATAACGTAAAACGTATAACGAATAACGTATAACGTATATCGTATAACGTATAACGCATAACGTATAACGTATAACGTATAACGTATAACGCATAAAGAATAACGTATAACGTATAACGTATAACGTATAACGTATAACGTATAACGTATAACGTATAACGTATAACGTATAACGTATAACGTGTAACGTATAACGTATAACGTATAACGTATAACGTATAACGTAGAACGTATAACGTATAACGTATAACGTATAACGTAAAACGTATAACGTAAAACGTATAACGTATAACGTATAACGTATAACGAATACCGTAAAACGTATAACGCATAACGTATATCGTATACCGTATAACGTATAACGTATAACGTATAACGTATAACGCATAAAGAATAACGTATAACGTATAACCTATGACGTATAACGTATAACGTATAACGTATAACGTATAACGTATAACGTATAACGTATAACGTATAACGTATTACGTATAACGTAAAACGTATAACGTATAACGTATAACGTATGACGTATAACGTATAACGTACTACGTATAACGTATAACGTATAACGTATAACGTATAACGAATAACGTATAACGTAAAACGTATAACGTATAACGTATAACGTATAACCTATGACGTATAACGTATAACGTATAACGTATAACGTATAACGTATAACGTATAACGTATTACGTATAACGTATAACGTATAACGTGTAACGTATAACGTATAACGTATAACGTATAACGTATAACGTACAACGTATAACGTATAACGTATAACGTAAAACGTATAACGTAAAACGTATAACGTATAACGTATAACGAATACCGTAAAACGTATAACGCATAACGTATATCGTATACCGTATAACGTATAACGTATAACGTATAACGTATAACGCATAAAGAATAACGTATAACGTATAACCTATGACGTATAACGTATAACGTATATCGTATAACGTATAACGTGTATCGTATAACGTATAACGTATAACGTATAACGTATAACGTATAACGTATAACGTATAACGTATGACGTATAACGTATAACGTATAACGTATAACGTATAACGTATAACGTATAACGTATAACGTATAACGTACAACGTATACCGTATAACGTATAACGTATGACGTATAACGTATAACGTATCACGAATAACGTAAAACGTATAACGCATAACGTATAACGTATAACGTGTAACGAAACACGTATAACGAATAACGTAAAACGTATAACGCAAAACATGTAACGTATAACGTATAACCTATAACGTATAACGTATAACGTATAACGTATAACGAATAACGTAAAACGTATAACGCATAACGTATAACGTATAACGTGTAACGAAGAACGTATAACGTATAACCTATAACGTATAACGTATAACGTATAACGTATAACGAATAACGTAAAACGTATAACGCATAACGTATAACGTATAACGTGTACCGAAGAACGTATAACGAATAACGTATAACGTATATCGTATAACGTATAATGTATAACGTATAACGTATAAGGTATAACGTATAACGTATAACGTATAACGTATAACGTATAACGTATAACGTATAACGTATAACGTATAACGTATAACGTATAACGTATAACGTATAACGTATATCGTAAAACGTATAACGCATTACGTATAAAGAATAACGTATAACGTATAACGTATAAAGAATAACGTATAACGTATAACGTATAACGAATAACGTAGAACGTATAACGCATAACGTATAATGTATAACGTGTAACGAAGAACGTATAACGAATAATGTATAACGTACATCGTATAACGTATAACGTGTAACGTATAACGTATATCGTAAAACGTAAAACGTATAACGTATAACGTATAACGTATAACGTATAACGTATAACGTATAACGTATAACGTATAACGTATAACGTATAACGTATAACGTATAACGTATAACGTATAACGTATAACGTATAACGTATAACGTATAACGTATAACGTATATCGTATAACGTATAACGTATAACGTATAACGTATAACGTATAACGTATAACGTATAACGTATAACGTATAACGTATAACGTATAACGTATAACGTATAACGTGTAACGTATAACGTAGAACGTAGAACGTATAACATGTAACGTATAACGTATAACGTATAACGTATAACGTATAACGTATAACGTATAACGTATAACGTATAACGTATAACGTATAACGTATAACGTATAACGTATAACGTATAACGTATAACGTATAACGTACAACGTATACCGTATCACGTATAATGTATTACGAATAACGTGTAACGTATAACGTATGACGTATAACGTATAACGTATAACGTATAACGTATAACGTATATCGTATAACATATAACGCATAACGTATATCGTATACCGTATAACGTATAACGTATAACGTATAACGTATAACGTATAACGTATAACGCCTAACGAATAACGTATAACGTATAACCTATGACATATAACGTATAACGTATAACGTATAATGTATATCGTATAACGTATAACGTATAACGCATAACGAATAACGTATAACGTATAACGTATAACGTATTACGTATAACGTATAACGTATAACGTATAACGTATAACGTATAACGTATAACGTATCACGAATAACGTAAAACGCATAACGTATATCGTATACCGTATAACGTATAACGTATAACGTATAACGTATAACGTATAACGTATAACGTATAACGTATAACATATAACGCATAACGTATATCGTATACCGTATAACGTATAACGTATAACGCATAACGTATAACGTATGACGTATAACGTATATCGTATAACGTATAACGTATAACGTATAACGTATAACGTATAACGTATATCGTATACCGTATAACGTATAACGTATAACGTATAACGTATAACGTATAACGCATAACGAATAACGTATAACGTATAACCTATGACGTATAACGTATAACGTATAACGTATAACATATAACGCATAACGTATATCGTATACCGTATAACGTATAACGTATAACGTATAACGTATAACGTATAACGTATAACGCCTAACGAATAACGTATAAGGTATAACCTATGACGTATAACGTATAACGTATAACGTATCACGTATATCGTATAACGTTTAACGTATAACGTATTGCGTATAACGTATAACGTATAACGTATAACGTATAACGTATAACGTATCACGAATAACGTAAAACGCATAACGTATATCGTATACCGTATAACGTATCACGAATAACGTAAAACGCATAACGTATATCGTATACCGTATAACGTATAACGTATAACGTATAACGTATTACGTATAACGTAAAACGTATAACGTATAACGTATAACGTATGACGTATAACGTATAACGTACTACGTATAACGTATAACGTATAACGTATAACGTATAACGAATAACGTATAACGTAAAACGTATAACGTATAACGTATAACGTATAACCTATGACGTATAACGTATAACGTATAACGTATAACGTATAACGTATAACGTATAACGTATTACGTATAACGTATAACGTATAACGTGTAACGTATAACGTATAACGTATAACGTATAACGTATAACGTACAACGTATAACGTATAACGTATAACGTAAAACGTATAACGTAAAACGTATAACGTATAACGTATAACGAATACCGTAAAACGTATAACGCATAACGTATATCGTATACCGTATAACGTATAACGTATAACGTATAACGTATAACGCATAAAGAATAACGTATAACGTATAACCTATGACGTATAACGTATAACGTATATCGTATAACGTATAACGTGTATCGTATAACGTATAACGTATAACGTATAACGTATAACGTATAACGTATAACGTATAACGTATGACGTATAACGTATAACGTATAACGTATAACGTATAACGTATAACGTATAACGTATAACGTATAACGTACAACGTATACCGTATAACGTATAACGTATGACGTATAACGTATAACGTATCACGAATAACGTAAAACGTATAACGCATAACGTATAACGTATAACGTGTAACGAAACACGTATAACGAATAACGTAAAACGTATAACGCAAAACATGTAACGTATAACGTATAACCTATAACGTATAACGTATAACGTATAACGTATAACGAATAACGTAAAACGTATAACGCATAACGTATAACGTATAACGTGTAACGAAGAACGTATAACGTATAACCTATAACGTATAACGTATAACGTATAACGTATAACGAATAACGTAAAACGTATAACGCATAACGTATAACGTATAACGTGTACCGAAGAACGTATAACGAATAACGTATAACGTATATCGTATAACGTATAATGTATAACGTATAACGTATAAGGTATAACGTATAACGTATAACGTATAACGTATAACGTATAACGTATAACGTATAACGTATAACGTATAACGTATAACGTATAACGTATAACGTATAACGTATAACGTATAACGTATAACGCATAAAGAATAACGTATAACGTATAACCTATGACGTATAACGTATAACGTATATCGTATAACGTATAACGTGTATCGTATAACGTATAACGTATAACGTATAACGTATAACGTATAACGAATAACGTAGAACGTATAACGCATAACGTATAATGTATAACGTGTAACGAAGAACGTATAACGAATAATGTATAACGTACATCGTATAACGTATAACGTGTAACGTATAACGTATATCGTAAAACGTATAACGTATAACGTATAACGTATAACGTATAACGTATAACGTATAACGTATAACGTATAACGTATAACGTATAACGTATAACGTATAACGTATAACGTATAACGTATAACGTATAACGTATAACGTATAACGTATAACGTATAACGTATAACGTATATCGTATAACGTATAACGTATAACGTATAACGTATAACGTATAACGTATAACGTATAACGTATAACGTATAACGTATAACGTATAACGTATAACGTATAACGTATAACGTATAACGTATAACGTAGAACGTATAACATGTAACGTATAACGTATAACGTATAACGTATAACGTATAACGTATAACGTATAACGTATAACGTATAACGTATAACGTATAACGTATAACGTATAACGTATAACGTATAACGTATAACGTATAACGTACAACGTATACCGTATCACGTATAATGTATTACGAATAACGTGTAACGTATAACGTATGACGTATAACGTATAACGTATAACGTATAACGTATAACATATATCGTATAACATATAACGCATAACGTATATCGTATACCGTATAACGTATAACGTATAACGTATAACGTATAACGTATAACGTATAACGCCTAACGAATAACGTATAACGTATAACCTATGACATATAACGTATAACGTATAACGTATAATGTATATCGTATAACGTATAACGTATAACGCATAACGAATAACGTATAACGTATAACGTATAACGTATTACGTATAACGTATAACGTATAACGTATAACGTATAACGTATAACGTATAACGTATCACGAATAACGTAAAACGCATAACGTATATCGTATACCGTATAACGTATAACGTATAACGTATAACGTATAACGTATAACGTATAACGTATAACGTATAACATATAACGCATAACGTATATCGTATACCGTATAACGTATAACGTATAACGCATAACGTATAACGTATGACGTATAACGTATATCGTATAACGTATAACGTATAACGTATAACGTATAACGTATATCGTATACCGTATAACGTATAACGTATAACGTATAACGTATAACGTATAACGCATAACGAATAACGTATAACGTATAACCTATGACGTATAACGTATAACGTATAACGTATAACATATAACGCATAACGTATATCGTATACCGTATAACGTATAACGTATAACGTATAACGTATAACGTATAACGTATAACGCCTAACGAATAACGTATAAGGTATAACCTATGACGTATAACGTATAACGTATAACGTATCACGTATATCGTATAACGTTTAACGTATAACGTATTGCGTATAACGTATAACGTATAACGTATAACGTATAACGTATAACGTATCACGAATAACGTAAAACGCATAACGTATATCGTATACCGTATAACGTATAACGTATAACGTATAACGTATAACGTATAACGCATAACGAATAACGTATAACGTATAACCTATGACGTATACCGTATAACGTATAACGTATAACGTATAACGAATAACGTAAAACGTATAACGCATAACGTATTATATAACGTATAACGTATAACGTATAACGTATAACGTATAACGTATGACGTACAACGTATACCGTATCACGTATAATGTATTACGAATAACGTGTAACGTATAACGTATAACGTATAACGTATAACGTATAACGTATAACGTATAACGTATAACGTATAACGTATAATGCATAACGTATAACGTATAACGTAAAACGTATAACGTACAACGTATAACGTATAACGTATAACGTATAACGTATAACGTACAACGTATACCGTATCACGTATAATGTATTACGAATAACGTGTAACGTATAACGTATAACGTATAACGTATAACGTATAACGTATAACGTATAACGTATAACGTATAACGTATAACGTATAATGCATAACGTATAACGTATAACGTAAAACGCATAACGTATATCGTATACCGTATAACGTATAACGTATAACGTATAACGTATAACGTATAACGCCTAACAAATAACGTATAACGTATAACCTATGACGTATAACGTATAACGTATAACGTATAACGTATATCGTATAACGTATAACGTATAAGGTATTACGTATAACGTATAACGTATAACGTATAACGTATAACGTATAACGTATAACGTATAGCGTATAACGTATAACGTATAACGTATAACGTTTAACGTATAACGTATAACGTATTACGTATAACGTAAAACGTATAACGCATAACGTATAACGTATAACGTAAAACGAATAACGTAAAACGTATAACGCATAACGTATATCGTATACCGTATAACGTATAACGTATAACGTATAACGTATAACGTATAACGCCTAACGAATAACGTATAACGTATAACCTATGACGTATAACGTATAACGTATAACGTATAACGTACAACGTATAACGTATAACGTATAACGTATAACGTATAACGTACAACGTATACCGTATCACGTATAATGTATTACGAATAACGTGTAACGTATAACGTATAACGTATAACGTATAACGTATAACGTATAACGTATAACGTATAACGTATAACGTATAACGTATAACGTATAATGCATAACGTATAACGTATAACGTAAAACGCATAACGTATATCGTATACCGTATAACGTATAACGTATAACGTATAACGTATAACGTATAACGCCTAACGAATAACGTATAACGTATAACCTATGACGTATAACGTATAACGTATAACGTATAACGTATATCGTATAACGTATAACGTATAAGGTATTACGTATAACGTATAACGTATAACGTATAACGTATAACGTATAACGTATAACGTATAACGTATAACGCCTAACAAATAACGTATAACGTATAACCTATGACGTATAACGTATAACGTATAACGTATAACGTATATCGTATAACGTATAACGTATAAGGTATTACGTATAACGTATAACGTATAACGTATAACGTATAACGTATAACGTATAACGTATAGCGTATAACGTATAACGTATAACGTATAACGTTTAACGTATAACGTATAACGTATTACGTATAACGTAAAACGTATAACGCATAACGTATAACGTATAACGTATAACGTACAACGTATACCGTATCACGTATAATGTATTACGAATAACGTGTAACGTATAACGTATAACGTATAACGTATAACGTATAACGTATAACGTATAACGTATAACGTATAACGTATAACGTATAACGTATAATGCATAACGTATAACGTATAACGTAAAACGCATAACGTATATCGTATACCGTATAACGTATAACGTATAACGTATAACGTATAACGTATAACGCCTAACGAATAACGTATAACGTATAACCTATGACGTATAACGTATAACGTATAACGTATAACGTATATCGTATAACGTATAACGTATAAGGTATTACGTATAACGTATAACGTATAACGTATAACGTATAACGTATAACGTATAACGTATCACGAACAACGTTAAACGCATAACGTATATCGTACACCGTATAACGTATAGCGTATAACGTATACCGTATCACGTATAATGTATTACGAATAACGTGTAACGTATAACGTGTAACGTATAACGTGTAACGTAAAACGTATAACGTATAACGTATAACGTATAACGTATAACGTATAACGCATAACGAATAACGTATAACGTATAACGTATAACGTGTAACGTATAACGTGTAACGTAAAACGTATAACGTATAACGTATAACGTATAACGTATAACGTATAACGTATAACGAATAACGTAAAACGTATAACGCATAACGTATAACGTATAACGTAAAACGAATAACGTAAAACGTATAACGCATAACGTATATCGTATACCGTATAACGTATAACGTATAACGTATAACGTATAACGTATATAGCCTAACGAATAACGTATAACGTATAACCTATGACGTATAACGTATAACGTATAACGTATAACATATAACGCATAACGTATATCGTATACCGTATAACGTATAACGTATAACGTATAACGTATAACGTATAACGTATAACGCCTAACGAATAACGTATAACGTATAACTTATGACGTATAACGTATAATGTATAACGTATCACGTACATCGTATAACGTATAACGTATAACGTATTACGTATAACGTATAACGTATAACGTATAACGTATAACATATAACGCATAACGTATATCGTATACCGTATAACGTATATCGTATAACGTATAACGTATAACGTATAACGCCTAACGAATGACGTATAACGTATAACCTATGACGTATAACGTATAACGTATAACGTATCACGTATATCGTATAACGTATAACGTATAACGTATTACGTATAACGTATAACGTATAACGTATAACGTATAACGCCTAACGAATGACGTATAACGTATAACCTATGACGTATAACGTATAACGTATAACGTATCACGTATATCGTATAACGTATAACGTATAACGTATTACGTATAACGTATAACGTATAACGTATAACGTATAACGTATAACGTATCACGAATAACGTAAAACGCATAACGTATATCGTATACCGTATAACGTATAACGTATAACATATAACGCATAACGTATATCGTATACCGTATAACGTATAACGTATAACGTATAACGTATAACGTATAACGTATAACGTATCACGTATATCGTATAACGTATAACGTATAACGTATAACGTATAACGTATAACGTATAGCGTATAACGTATAACGTATAACGTATAACGTTTAACGTATAACGTATAACGTATTACGTATAACGTAAAACGTATAACGCATAACGTATAACGTATAACGTAAAACGAATAACGTAAAACGTATAACGCATAACGTATATCGTATACCGTATAACGTATAACGTATAACGTATAACGTATAACGTATAACGCCTAACGAATAACGTATAACGTATAACCTATGACGTATAACGTATAACGTATAACGTATAACATATAACGCATAACGTATATCGTATACCGTATAACGTATAACGTATAACGTATAACGTATAACGTATAACGTATAACGCCTAACGAATAACGTATAACGTATAACTTATGACGTATAACGTATAACGTATAACGTATCACGTATATCGTATAACGTATAACGTATAACGTATTATGTATAACGTATAACGTATAACGTATAACGTATAACATATAACGCATAACGTATATCGTATACCGTATAAAGTATAACGTATAACGTATAACGTATAACGTATAACGTATAACGCCTAACGAATAACGTATAACGTATAACCTATGACGTATAACGTATAACGTATAACGTATCACGTATATCGTATAACGTATAACGTATAACGTAATACATATAACGTATAACGTATAACGTATAACGTATAACGTATAACGTATCACGAATAACGTAAAACGCATAACGTATATCGTATACCGTATAACGTATAACGCCTAACGAATAACGTATAACGTATAACCTATGACGTATAACGTATAACGTATAACGTATAACATATAACGCATAACGTATATCGTATACCGTATAACGTATAACGTATAACGTATAACGTATAACGTATAACGTAAAACGTATAACGTATAACGTATAACGTATAACGTATAACGTATAACGTATAACGAATAACGTAAAACGTATAACGCATAACGTATAACGTATAACGTAAAACGAATAACGTAAAACGTATAACGCATAACGTATATCGTATACCGTATAACGTATAACGTATAACGTATAACGTATAACGTATAACGTATAACGTATAACGTATAACGTATAACGTATAATGCATAACGTATAACGTATAACGTAAAACGTATAACGTACAACGTATAACGTATAACGTATAACGTATAACGTATAACGTACAACGTATACCGTATCACGTATAATGTATTACGAATAACGTGTAACGTATAACGTATAACGTATAACGTATAACGTATAACGTATAACGTATAACGTATAACGTATAACGTATAACGTATAATGCATAACGTATAACGTATAACGTAAAACGCATAACGTATATCGTATACCGTATAACGTATAACGTATAACGTATAACGTATAACGTATAACGCCTAACGAATAACGTATAACGTATAACCTATGACGTATAACGTATAACGTATAACGTATAACGTATATCGTATAACGTATAACGTATAAGGTATTACGTATAACGTATAACGTATAACGTATAACGTATAACGTATAACGTATAACGTATCACGAACAACGTTAAACGCATAACGTATATCGTACACCGTATAACGTATAGCGTATAACGTATACCGTATCACGTATAATGTATTACGAATAACGTGTAACGTATAACGTGTAACGTATAACGTGTAACGTAAAACGTATAACGTATAACGTATAACGTATAACGTATAACGTATAACGCATAACGAATAACGTATAACGTATAACGTATAACGTGTAACGTATAACGTGTAACGTAAAACGAATAACGTAAAACGTATAACGCATAACGTATATCGTATACCGTATAACGTATAACGTATAACGTATAACGTATAACGTATATAGCCTAACGAATAACGTATAACGTATAACCTATGACGTATAACGTATAACGTATAACGTATAACATATAACGCATAACGTATATCGTATACCGTATAACGTATAACGTATAACGTATAACGTATAACGTATAACGTATAACGCCTAACGAATAACGTATAACGTATAACTTATGACGTATAACGTATAATGTATAACGTATCACGTACATCGTATAACGTATAACGTATAACGTATTACGTATAACGTATAACGTATAACGTATAACGTATAACATATAACGCATAACGTATATCGTATACCGTATAACGTATATCGTATAACGTATAACGTATAACGTATAACGCCTAACGAATGACGTATAACGTATAACCTATGACGTATAACGTATAACGTATAACGTATCACGTATATCGTATAACGTATAACGTATAACGTATTACGTATAACGTATAACGTATAACGTATAACGTATAACGCCTAACGAATGACGTATAACGTATAACCTATGACGTATAACGTATAACGTATAACGTATCACGTATATCGTATAACGTATAACGTATAACGTATTACGTATAACGTATAACGTATAACGTATAACGTATAACGTATAACGTATCACGAATAACGTAAAACGCATAACGTATATCGTATACCGTATAACGTATAACGTATAACATATAACGCATAACGTATATCGTATACCGTATAACGTATAACGTATAACGTATAACGTATAACGTATAACGTATAACGTATCACGTATATCGTATAACGTATAACGTATAACGTATAACGTATAACGTATAACGTATAGCGTATAACGTATAACGTATAACGTATAACGTTTAACGTATAACGTATAACGTATTACGTATAACGTAAAACGTATAACGCATAACGTATAACGTATAACGTAAAACGAATAACGTAAAACGTATAACGCATAACGTATATCGTATACCGTATAACGTATAACGTATAACGTATAACGTATAACGTATAACGCCTAACGAATAACGTATAACGTATAACCTATGACGTATAACGTATAACGTATAACGTATAACATATAACGCATAACGTATATCGTATACCGTATAACGTATAACGTATAACGTATAACGTATAACGTATAACGTATAACGCCTAACGAATAACGTATAACGTATAACTTATGACGTATAACGTATAACGTATAACGTATCACGTATATCGTATAACGTATAACGTATAACGTATTATGTATAACGTATAACGTATAACGTATAACGTATAACATATAACGCATAACGTATATCGTATACCGTATAAAGTATAACGTATAACGTATAACGTATAACGTATAACGTATAACGTATAACGCCTAACGAATAACGTATAACGTATAACCTATGACGTATAACGTATAACGTATAACGTATCACGTATATCGTATAACGTATAACGTATAACGTAATACATATAACGTATAACGTATAACGTATAACGTATAACGTATAACGTATCACGAATAACGTAAAACGCATAACGTATATCGTATACCGTATAACGTATAACGCCTAACGAATAACGTATAACGTATAACCTATGACGTATAACGTATAACGTATAACGTATAACATATAACGCATAACGTATATCGTATACCGTATAACGTATAACGTATAACGTATAACGTATAACGTATAACGTAAAACGTATAACGTATAACGTATAACGTATAACGTATAACGTATAACGTATAACGAATAACGTAAAACGTATAACGCATAACGTATAACGTATAACGTAAAACGAATAACGTAAAACGTATAACGCATAACGTATATCGTATACCGTATAACGTATAACGTATAACGTATATAGCCTAACGAATAACGTATAACGTATAACCTATGACGTATAACGTATAACGTATAACGTATAACATATAACGCATAACGTATATCGTATACCGTATAACGTATAACGTATAACGTATAACGTATAACGTATAACGTATAACGCCTAACGAATAACGTATAACGTATAACTTATGACGTATAACGTATAATGTATAACGTATCACGTACATCGTATAACGTATAACGTATAACGTATTACGTATAACGTATAACGTATAACGTATAACGTATAACATATAACGCATAACGTATATCGTATACCCTATAACGTATAACGTATAACGTATAACGTATAACGTATAACGCCTAACGAATGACGTATAACGTATAACCTATGACGTATAACGTATAACGTATAACGTATCACGTATATCGTATAACGTATAACGTATAACGTATTACGTATAACGTATAACGTATAACGTATAACGTATAACGTATAACGCCTAACGAATGACGTATAACGTATAACCTATGACGTATAACGTATAACGTATAACGTATCACGTATATCGTATAACGTATAACGTATAACGTATTACGTATAACGTATAACGTATAACGTATAACGTATAACGTATAACGTATCACGAATAACGTAAAACGCATAACGTATATCGTATACCGTATAACGTATAACGTATAACGTATAACGTATAACGTGTAACGCATAACGAATAACGAATAACGTATAACCTATGACGTATAACGTATAACGTATAACGTATCACGTATATCGTATAACGTATAACGTGTAACGTATAACGTATAACGTATAACGTATAGCGTATAACGTATAACGTATAACGTATAACGTTTAACGTATAACGTATAACGTATTACGTATAACGTAAAACGTATAACGCATAACGTATAACGTATAACGTAAAACGAATAACGTAAAACGTATAACGCATAACGTATATCGTATACCGTATAACGTATAACGTATAACGTATAACGTATAACGTATAACGCCTAACGAATAACGTATAACGTATAACCTATGACGTATAACGTATAACGTATAACGTATAACATATAACGCATAACGTATATCGTATACCGTATAACGTATAACGTATAACGTATAACGTATAACGTATAACGTATAACGCCTAACGAATAACGTATAACGTATAACTTATGACGTATAACGTATAACGTATAACGTATCACGTATATCGTATAACGTATAACGTATAACGTATTATGTATAACGTATAACGTATAACGTATAACGTATAACATATAACGCATAACGTATATCGTATACCGTATAAAGTATAACGTATAACGTATAACGTATAACGTATAACGTATAACGCCTAACGAATAACGTATAACGTATAACCTATGACGTATAACGTATAACGTATAACGTATCACGTATATCGTATAACGTATAACGTATAACGTAATACATATAACGTATAACGTATAACGTATAACGTATAACGTATAACGTATAACGTATCACGAATAACGTAAAACGCATAACGTATATCGTATACCGTATAACGTATAACGAATAACGTAAAACGTATAACGCATAACGTATAACGTATAACGTAAAACGAATAACGTAAAACGTATAACGCATAACGTATATCGTATACCGTATAACGTATAACGTATAACGTATAACGTATAACGTATAACGCCTAACGAATAACGTATAACGTATAACCTATGACGTATAACGTATAACGTATAACGTATAACATATAACGCATAACGTATATCGTATACCGTATAACGTATAACGTATAACGTATAACGTATAACGTATAACGTATAACGCCTAACGAATAACGTATAACGTATAACTTATGACGTATAACGTATAACGTATAACGTATCACGTATATCGTATAACGTATAACGTATAACGTATTATGTATAACGTATAACGTATAACGTATAACGTATAACATATAACGCATAACGTATATCCTATACCGTATAACGTATAACGTATAACGTATAACGTATAACGTATAACGTATAACGCCTAACGAATAACGTATAACGTATAACGTATGACGTATAACGTATAACGTATAACGTATCACGTATATCGTATAACGTATAACGTATAACGTATTACATATAACGTATAACGTATAACGTATAACGTATAACGTATAACGTATCACGAATAACGTAAAACGCATAACGTATATCGTATACCGTATAACGTATAACGTATAACGTATAACGTATAACGTGTAACGCATAACGAATAACGTATAACGTATAACCTATGACGTATACCGTATAACGTATAACGTATAACGTATAACGAATAACGTAAAACGTATAACGCATAACGTAAAACGTATAACGCATAACGTATTATATAACGTATAACGTATAACGTATAACGTATAACGTATAACGTATAACGTATAACGTATGACGTACAACGTATACAGTATCACGTATAATGTATTACGAATAACGTGTAACGTATAACGTATAACGTATAACGTATAACGTATAACGTATAACGTATAATGTATAACGTATAACGTATAACGTAAAACGTATAACGTATAACGTATAACGTATAACGTATAACGTATAACGTATAGCGTATAACGTATAACGTATAACGTATAACGTTTAACGTATAACGTATAACGTATTACGTATAACGTATAACGTATAACGTATAACGTATAACGTATAACGTATAACGTATAACGTATAACGTATAACGTATAACGTATAACGTATAACGTATTACGTATAACGTATAACGTACAACGTATAACGAATAACGTAAAACGTATAACGCATAACGTATAACGTATAACGTAAAACGAATAACGTAAAACGTATAACGCATAACGTATATCGTATACCGTATAACGTATAACGTATAACGTATAACGTATAACGTATAACGTATAACGTATAACGCCTAACGAATAACGTATAACGTATAACCTATGACGTATAACGTATAACGTATAACGTATAACGTATATCGTATAACGTATAACGTATAAGGTATTACGTATAACGTATAACGTATAACGTATAACGTATAACGTATAACGTATAACGTATCACGAATAACGTAAAACGCATAACGTATATCGTACACCGTATAACGTATAGCGTATAACGTATACCGTATCACGTATAATGTATTACGAATAACGTGTAACGTATAACGTGTAACGTATAACGTGTAACGTAAAACGTATAACGCATAACGTATAACGTATAACGTATAACGCATAACGAATAACGTATAACGTATACCCTATGACGTATAACGTATAACGTATATCGTATAACGTATAACGTATAACGTATTACGTATAACGTATGACGTGTAACGTATAACGTATAACGTATAACGTATAACGTATAACGTATAACGTATAACGCATAACGTATAACCTATGACGTATAACGTATAACGTATAACGTATAACGTATAACGTATAACGTATAACGTATAACGTATAACGTATAACGCCTAACGAATAACGTATAACGTATAACCTATGACGTATAACGTATAACGTATAACGTATCACGTATATCGTATAACGTATAACGTATAACGTATTACGTATAACGTATAACGTATAACGTATAACGTATAACGTATAACGTATCACGAATAACGTAAAACGCATAACGTATATCGTATACCGTATAACGTATAACGTATAACGTATAACGTATAACGTATAACGCATAACGAATAACGTATAACGTATAACCTATGACGTATACCGTATAACGTATAACGTATAACGTATAACGAATAACGTAAAACGTATAACGCATAACGTATTATATAACGTATAACGTATAACGTATAACGTATAACGTATAACGTATAACGTATGACGTACAACGTATACCGTATCACGTATAATGTATTACGAATAACGTGTAACGTATAACGTATAACGTATAACGTATAACGTATAACGTATAACGTATAACGTATAACGTATAACGTATAACGTATAATGTATAACGTATAACGTATAACGTAAAACGTATAACGTATAACGTATAACGTATAACGTATAACGTATAACGTATAGCGTATAACGTATAGCGTATAACGTATAACGTATAACGTAAAACGAATAACGTAAAACGTATAACGCATAACGTATATCGTATACCGTATAACGTATAACGTATAACGTATAACGTATAACGTATAACGTATAACGTATAACGCCTAACGAATAACGTATAACGTATAACCTATGACGTATAACGTATAACGTATAACGTATAACGTATATCGTATAACGTAAAACGTATAAGGTATTACGTATAACGTATAACGTATAACGTATAACGTATAACGTATAACGTATAACGTATCACGAATAACGTAAAACGCATAACGTATATCGTACACCGTATAACGTATAGCGTATAACGTATACCGTATCACGTATAATGTATTACGAATAACGTGTAACGTATAACGTGTAACGTAAAACGTATAACGTATAACGTATAACGTATAACGTATAACGTATAACGCATAACGAATAACGTATAACGTATACCCTGTGACTAATAACGTATAACGTATATCGTATAACGTATAACGTATAACGTATTACGTATAACGTATGACGTGTAACGTATAACGTATAACGTATAACGTATAACGTATAACGTATAACGCATAACGTATAACCTATGACGTATAACGTATAACGTATAACGTATAACGTATAACCTATAACGTATAACGTATAACGTATAACGTATAACGCCTAACGAATAACGTATAACGTATAACCTATGACGTATAACGTATAACGTATAACGTATCACGTATATCGTATAACGTATAACGTATAACGTATTACGTATAACGTATAACGTATAACGTATAACGTATAACGTATAACGTATCACGAATAACGTAAAACGCATAACGTATATCGTATACCGTATAACGTATAACGTATAACGTATAACGTATAACGTATAACGCATAACGAATAACGTATAACGTATAACCTATGACGTATACCGTATAACGTATAACGTATAACGTATAACGAATAACGTAAAACGTATAACGCATAACGTATTATATAACGTATAACGTATAACGTATAACGTATAAGGTATAACGTATAACGTATAACGTATAACGTATAACGTATAACGTATAACGTATAACGTTTCACGAATAACGTAAAACGCATAACGTATATCGTACACCGTATAACGTATAGCGTATAACGTATACCGTATCACGTATAATGTATTACGAATAACGTGTAACGTATAACGTGTAACGTATAACGTTTAACGTAAAACGTATAACGTATAACGTATAACGTATAACGTATAACGCATAACGAATAACGTATAACGTATAACGTATAACGTATAACGTATAACATATAACGCATAACGTATATCGTATACCGTATAACGTATAACGTATAACGTATAACGTATAACGTATAACGCCTAACGAATGACGTATAACGTATAACCTATGACGTATAACGTATAACGTATAACGTATCACGTATATCGTATAACGTATAACGTATAACGTATTACGTATAACGTATAACGTATAACGTATAACGTATAACGTATAACGTATCACGAATAACGTAAAACGCATAACGTATATCGTATACCGTATAACGTATAACGTATAACGTATAACGTATAACGTGTAACGCATAACGAATAACGAATAACGTATAACCTATGACGTATAACGTATAACGTATAACGTATCACGTATATCGTATAACGTATAACGTATAACGTATAACGTATAACGTATAGCGTATAACGTATAACGTATAACGTATAACGTTTAACGTATAACGTATAACGTATTACGTATAACGTAAAACGTATAACGCATAACGTATAACGTATAACGTAAAACGAATAACGTAAAACGTATAACGCATAACGTATATCGTATACCGTATAACGTATAACGTATAACGTATAACGTATAACGTATAACGCCTAACGAATAACGTATAACGTATAACCTATGACGTATAACGTATAACGTATAACATATAACGCATAACGTATATCGTATACCGTATAACGTATAACGTATAACGTATAACGTATAACGTATAACGTATAACGCCTAACGAATAACGTATAACGTATAACTTATGACGTATAACGTATAACGTATAACGTATCACTGTATATCGTATAACGTATAACGTATAACGTATTATGTATAACGTATAACGTATAACGTATAACGTATAACATATAACGCATAACGTATATCGTATACCGTATAAAGTATAACGTATAACGTATAACGTATAACGTATAACGTATAACGTATAACGTATAACGCCTAACGAATAACGTATAACGTATAACTTATGACGTATAACGTATAACGTATAACGTATCACGTATATCGTATAACGTATGACGTATAACGTATTATGTATAACGTATAACGTATAACGTATAACGTATAACATATAACGCATAACGTATATCGTATACCGTATAACGTATAACGTATAACGTATAACGTATAACGTATAACGTATAACGCCTAACGAATAACGTATAACGTATAACGTATGACGTATAACGTATAACGTATAACGTATCACGTATATCGTATAACGTATAACGTATAACGTATTACATATAACGTATAACGTATAACGTATAACGTATAACGTATAACGTATCACGAATAACGTAAAACGCATAACGTATATCGTATACCGTATAACGTATAACGTATAACGTATAACGTATAACGTGTAACGCATAACGAATAACGTATAACGTATAACCTATGACGTATACCGTATAACGTATAACGTATAACGTATAACGAATAACGTAAAACGTATAACGCATAACGTAAAACGTATAACGCATAACGTATTATATAACGTATAACGTATAACGTATAACGTATAACGTATAACGTATAACGTATAACGTATGACGTACAACGTATACAGTATCACGTATAATGTATTACGAATAACGTGTAACGTATAACGTATAACGTATAACGTATAACGTATAACGTATAACGTATAATGTATAACGTATAACGTATAACGTAAAACGTATAACGTATAACGTATAACGTATAACGTATAACGTATAACGTATAGCGTATAACGTATAACGTATAACGTATAACGTTTAACGTATAACGTATAACGTATTACGTATAACGTATAACATATAACGTATAACGTATAACGTATAACGTATAACGTATAACGTATAACGTATAACGTATAACGTATAACGTATAACGTATTACGTATAACGTATAACGTATACCGTATAACGAATAACGTATAACGTATAACGTATAACGTATAACGTATAACGTATCACGAATAACGTAAAACGCATAACGTATATCGTATACCGTATAACGTATAACGTATATCGTATAACGTATAACGTATAAGGTATTACGTATAACGTATAACGTATAACGTATAACGTATAACGTATAACGTATCACGAATAACGTAAAACGCATAACGTATATCGTACACCGTATAACGTATAGCGTATAACGTATACCGTATCACGTATAATGTATTACGAATAACGTGTAACGTATAACGTGTAACGTATAACGTTTAACGTATAACGTATAACGTATTACGTATAACGTATAACGTATAACGTATAACGTATAACGTATAACGTATAACGTATAACGTATAACGTATAACGTATAACGTATAACGTATAACGTATTACGTATAACGTATAACGTATACCGTATAACGAATAACGTATAACGTATAACGTATAACGTATAACGTATAACGTATCACGAATAACGTAAAACGCATAACGTATATCGTATACCGTATAACGTATAACGTATATCGTATAACGTATAACGTATAACGTATCACGAATAACGTAAAACGCATAACGTATATCGTATACCGTATAACGTATAACGTATAACGTATAACGTATAACGTATAAGGTATTACGTATAACGTATAACGTATAACGTATAACGTATAACGTATAACGTATAACGTATAACGTATAATGTATAACGTATAACGTATAACGTAAAACGTATAACGTATAACGTATAACGTATAACGTATAACGTATAACGTATAGCGTATAACGTATAACGTATAACGTATAACGTATAACGTATAACGTATAATGTATAACGTATAACGTATAACGTAAAACGTATAACGTATAACGTATAACGTATAACGTATAACGTATAACGTATAACGTATAACGTATAACGTATAACGTATAACGTATTACGTATAACGTATAACGTATACCGTATAACGAATAACGTATAACGTATTATATAACGTATAACGTATAACGTATAACGTATAACGTATAACGTATAACGTATAACGTATGACGTACAACGTATACAGTATCACGTATAATGTATTACGAATAACGTGTAACGTATAACGTATAACGTATAACGTATAACGTATAACGTATAACGTATAATGTATAACGTATAACGTATAACGTAAAACGTATAACGTATAACGTATAACGTATAACGTATAACGTATAACGTATAGCGTATAACGTATAACGTATAACGTATAACGTTTAACGTATAACGTATAACGTATTACGTATAACGTATAACGTATAACGTATAACGTATAACGTATAACGTATAACGTATAACGTATAACGTATAACGTATAACGTATAACGTATAACGTATTACGTATAACGTATAACGTATACCGTATAACGAATAACGTATAACGTATAACGTATAACGTATAACGTATAACGTATCACGAATAACGTAAAACGCATAACGTATATCGTATACCGTATAACGTATAACGTATATCGTATAACGTATAACGTATAAGGTATTACGTATAACGTATAACGTATAACGTATAACGTATAACGTATAACGTATCACGAATAACGTAAAACGCATAACGTATATCGTACACCGTATAACGTATAGCGTATAACGTATACCGTATCACGTATAATGTATTACGAATAACGTGTAACGTATAACGTGTAACGTGTAACGTTTAACGTATAACGTATAACGTATTACGTATAACGTATAACGTATAACGTATAACGTATAACGTATAACGTATAACGTATAACGTATAACGTATAATGTATAACGTATAACGTATAACGTAAAACGTATAACGTATAACGTATAACGTATAACGTATAACGTATAACGTATAACGTATAACGTATAACGTATAACGTATAACGTATAACGTATAACGTATTACGTATAACGTATAACGTATACCGTATAACGAATAACGTATAACGTATAACGTATAACGTATAACGTATAACGTATCACGAATAACGTAAAACGCATAACGTATATCGTATACCGTATAACGTATAACGTATATCGTATAACGTATAACGTATAAGGTATTACGTATAACGTATAACGTATAACGTATAACGTATAACGTATAACGTATAACGTATAACGTATAATGTATAACGTATAACGTATAACGTAAAACGTATAACGTATAACGTATAACGTATAACGTATAACGTATAACGTATAGCGTATAACGTATAACGTATAACGTATAACGTTTAACGTATAACGTATAACGTATTACGTATAACGTATAACGTATAACGTATAACGTATAACGTATAACGTATAACGTATAACGTATAACGTATAACGTATAACGTATAACGTATAACGTATAACGTATTACGTATAACGTATAACGTATACCGTATAACGAATAACGTATAACGTATAACGTATAACGTATAACGTATAACGTATCACGAATAACGTAAAACGCATAACGTATATCGTATACCGTATAACGTATAACGTATATCGTATAACGTATAACGTATAACGTATCACGAATAACGTAAAACGCATAACGTATATCGTATACCGTATAACGTATAACGTATAACGTATAACGTATAACGTGTAACGCATAACGAATAACGTATAACGTATAACCTATGACGTATACCGTATAACGTATAACGTATAACGTATAACGAATAACGTAAAACGTATAACGCATAACGTAAAACGTATAACGCATAACGTATTATATAACGTATAACGTATAACGTATAACGTATAACGTTTAACGTATAACGTATAACGTATTACGTATAACGTATAACGTATAACGTATAACGTATAACGTATAACGTATAACGTATAACGTATAACGTATAACGTATAACGTATAACGTATAACGTATTACGTATAACGTATAACGTATACCGTATAACGAATAACGTATAACGTATAACGTATAACGTATAACGTATAATGTATAACGTATAACGTATAACGTAAAACGTATAACGTATAACGTATAACGTATAACGTATAACGTATAACGTATAGCGTATAACGTATAACGTATAACGTATAACGTTTAACGTATAACGTATAACGTATTACGTATAACGTATAACGTATAACGTATAACGTATAACGTATAACGCATTACGTATAACGTATAACGTAAAACGAATAACGTAAAACGTATAACGCATAACGTATATCGTATACCGTATAACGTATAACGTATAACGTATAACGTATAACGTATAACGTATAACGCCTAACGAATAACGTATAACGTATAACCTATGACGTATAACGTATAACGTATAACGTATAACGTATATCGTATAACGTATAACGTATAAGGTATTACGTATAACGTATAACGTATAACGTATAACGTATAACGTATAACGTATCACGAATAACGTAAAACGCATAACGCATATCGTACACCGTATAACGTATAGCGTATAACGTATACCGTATCACGTATAATGTATTACGAATAACGTGTAACGTATAACGTGTAACGTATAACGTGTAACGTAAAACGTATAACGTATAACGTATAACGTATAACGTATAACGCATAACGAATAACGTATAACGTATACCCTATGACGTATAACGTATAACGTATATCGTATAACGTATAACGTATAACGTATTACGTATAACGTATGACGTGTAACGTATAACGTATAACGTATAACGTATAACGTATAACGTATAACGCATAACGTATAACCTATGACGTATAACGTATAACGTATAACGTATAACGTATAACGTATAACGTATAACGTATAACGTATAACGTATAACGTATAACGCCTAACGAATAACGTATAACGTATAACCTATGACGTATAACGTATAACGTATAACGTATCACGTATATCGTATAACGTATAACGTATAACGTATTACGTATAACGTATAACGTATAACGTATAACGTATAACGTATAACGTATCACGAATAACGTAAAACGCATAACGTATATCGTATACCGTATAACGTATAACGTATAACGTATAACGTATAACGTATAACGCATAACGAATAACGTATAACGTATAACCTATGACGTATACCGTATAACGTATAACGTATAACGTATAACGAATAACGTAAAACGTATAACGCATAACGTATTATATAACGTATAACGTATAACGTATAACGTATAACGTATAACGTATAACGTATAACGTATGACGTACAACGTATACCGTATCACGTATAATGTATTACGAATAACGTGTAACGTATAACGTATAACGTATAACGTATAACGTATAACGTATAACGTATAACGTATAACGTATAACGTATAACGTATAATGTATAACGTATAACGTATAACGTAAAACGTATAACGTATAACGTATAACGTATAACGTATAACGTATAACGTATAGCGTATAACGTATAACGTATAACGTATAACGTATAACGTAAAACGAATAACGTAAAACGTATATCGTATACCGTATAACGTATAACGTATAACGTATAACGTATAACGTATAACGTATAACGTATAACGCCTAACGAATAACGTATAACGTATAACCTATGACGTATAACGTATAACGTATAACGTATAACGTATATCGTATAACGTAAAACGTATAAGGTATTACGTATAACGTATAACGTATAACGTATAACGTATAACGTATAACGTATCACGAATAACGTAAAACGCATAACGTATATCGTACACCGTATAACGTATAGCGTATAACGTATACCGTATCACGTATAATGTATTACGAATAACGTGTAACGTATAACGTGTAACGTAAAACGTATAACGTATAACGTATAACGTATAACGTATAACGTATAACGCATAACGAATAACGTATAACGTATACCCTATGACTAATAACGTATAACGTATATCGTATAACGTATAACGTATAACGTATAACGAATAACGTAAAACGTATAACTCATAACGTATAACGTATAACGTAAAACGAATAACGTAAAATGAATAACGCATAACGTATATCGTATACCGTATAACGTATAACGTATAACGTATTACGTATAACGTATAACGCCTAACGAATAACGTATAACGTATAACCTATGACGTATAACGTATAACGTATAACGTATAACGTATATCGTATAACGTATAACGTATAAGGTATTACGTATAACGTATAACGTATAACGTATAACGTATAACGTATAACGTATAACGTTTCACGAATAACGTAAAACGCATAACGTATATCGTACACCGTATAACGTATAGCGTATAACGTATACCGTATCACGTATAATGTATTACGAATAACGTGTAACGTATAACGTGTAACGTATAACGTGTAACGTAAAACGTATAACGTATAACGTATAACGTATAACGTATAACGCATAACGAATAACGTATAACGTATAACGTATAACGTGTAACGTATAACGTGTAACGTAAAACGTATAACGTATAACGTATAACGTATAACGTATAACGTAAAACGAATAACGTAAAACGTATAACGCATAACGTATATCGTATACCGTATAACGTATAACGTATAACGTATAACGTATAACGTATAACGTATAACGTATAACGCCTAACGAATAACGTATAACGTATAACCTATGACGTATAACGTATAACGTATAACGTATAACGTATAACGTATATCGTATAACGTATAACGTATAAGGTATTACGTATAACGTATAACGTATAACGTATAACGTATAACGTATAACGTATAACGTATCACGAATAACGTAAAACGCATAACGTATATCGTACACCGTATAACGTATAGCGTATAACGTATACCGTATCACGTATAATGTATTACGAATAACGTGTAACGTATAACGTGTAACGCATAACGTATAACGTATAACGTAAAACGAATAACGTAAAACGTATAACGCATAACGTATATCGTATGCCGTATAACGTATAACGTATAACGTATAACGTATAACGTATAACGCCTAACGAATAACGTATAACGTATAACCTATGACGTATAACGTATAACGTATAACGTATAACATATAACGCATAACGTATATCGTATACCGTATAACGTATAACGTATTACGTATAACGTATAACGTATAACGTATAACGCCTAACGAATAACGTATAACGTATAACTTATGACGTATAACGTATAACGTATAACGTATCACGTATATCGTATAACGTATAACGTATAACGTATTACGTATAACGTATAACGTATAACGTATAACGTATAACGTATAACGTATAACGTATCACGAATAACGTAAAACGCATAACGTATATCGTATACCGTATAACGTATAACGTATAACGTATAACGTATAACGTATAACGTATAACATATAACGCATAACGTATATCGTATACCGTATAACGTATAACGTATAACGTATAACGTATAACGTATAACGTATAACGCCTAACGAATAACGTATAACGTATAACCTATGACGCATAACGTATAACGTATAACGTATCACGTATATCGTATAACGTATAACGTATAACGTATTACGTATAACGTATAACGTATAACGTATAACGTATAACGTATAACGTATAACGTATAACGTATAACGTATAACGCATAACGAATAACGTATAACGTATAACCTATGACGTATAACGTATAACGTATAACGTATAACATATAACGCATAACGTATATCGTATACCGTATAACGTATAACGTATAACGTATAACGTATAACGTATAACGTATAACGCCTAACGAATAACGTATAACGTATAACCTATGACGTATAACGTATAACGTATAACGTATCACATATATCGTATAACGTATAACGTATAACGTATTACGTATAACGTATAACGTATAACGTATAACGTATAACGTATAACGTATAACGTATAACGTATCACGAATAACGTAAAACGCATAACGTATATCGTATTCCGTATAACGTATAACGTATAACGTATAACGTTTAACGTATAACGTATAACGTATAACGTATAACGTATAAAGTATAACGTATAACGTATAACGTATAACGTATAACGTATAACGCATAACGTATAACGTATAACGTACAACGAATAACGTAAAACGTATAACGCATAACGTATAACGTATAACGTACAACGTATACCGTATCACGTATAACGTATACCGTATAACGAATAACGTATAACGTATAACGTATAACGTATAACGTATAACGTATAACGTATAACGTATAAAGAATAACGTATAACGTATAACGTATAACGAATAACGTAGAACGTATAACGCATAACGTATAATGTATAACGTGTAACGAAGAACGTATAACGAATAACGTATAACGTACATCGTATAACGTATAACGTATAACGTATAACGTATATCGTAAAACGTATAACGTATAACGTATAACGTATAACGTATAACGTATAACGTATAACGTATAACGTATAACGTATAACGTATAACGTATAACGTATAACGTATAACGTATAACGTATAACGTATAACGTATATCGTAAAACGTATAACGTATTACGTATAAAGAATAACGTATAACGTATAACGTATAAAGAATAACGTATAACGCATAACGTATAACGAATAACGTAGAACGTATAACGCATAACGTACAATGTATAACGTGTAACGAAGAACGTATAACGAATAACGTATAACGTACATCGTATAACGTATAACGTATAACGTATAACGTATAAAAAATAACGTATAACGTATAACGTATAACGAATAACGTAGAACGTATAACGCATAACGTATAATGTATAACGTGTAACGAAGAACGTATAACGAATAACGTATAACGTACATCGTATAACGTATAACGTATAACGTATAACGTATATCGTAAAACGTATAACGTATAACGTATAACGTATAACGTATAACGTATAACGTATAACCTATAACGTATAACGTATAACGTATAACGTATAACGTATAACGTATAACGTATTACGAATAACGTAAAACGTATAACGCATAACGTATAATGTATAACGTGTAACGAAGAACGTGTAACGAATAACGTATAACGTACATCGTATAACGTGTAACGAAGAACGTATAACGAATAACGTAAAACGTATAACGCAAAACATGTAACGTATTACGTATCACGTATAACGTATAACGTATATCGTATAACGTATAACGTAAAACGTATAACGTATAACGTATAAGGAATAACGTATAACGCATAAAGAATAACGTATAACGTATAACGTATAACGTATAACGTATAACGTATAACGTATAACGTATAACGTATAACGTATAACGTATAACGTATAACGTATAACGTATAACGTATGACGTATAACGTATAACGTATAACGTATAACGTATAACGTATACCGTATAACGTATATCCTATGACGTATATCATACAACGTATAACGTATAACGTATAACGTATAACGTATAACGTATAACGCATAACGTATAACGTACAACCTATAACGTATAACGTATAACGTATAACGTATAACGAATAACGTAAAACGTATAACGCATAACGTATAACGTATAACGTGTAACGAAGAACGTATAACGTATAACCTATAACGTATGACGTATAACGTATAACGTATAACGAATAACGTAAAACGTATAACGCATAACGTATAACGAATAACGTGTAACAAAGAACGTATAACGAATAACGTATAACGTATATCGTATAACGTATAATGTATAACGTATAACGTATAAGGTATAACGTATAACGTATAACGTATAACGTATAACGTATAACGTATAACGTATAACGTATAACGTATATCGTAAAACGTATAACGTATTACCTATAAAGAATAACGTATAACGTATAACGTATAATGAATAACGTATAACGTATAACGTATAACGAATAACGTATAACGTATAACGCATAACGTATAATGTATAACGTGTAACGAAGAACGTATAACGAATGACGTATAACGTACATCGTATAACGTATAACGTATAACGTATAACGTATATCGTAAAACGTATAACGTATAACGTATAACGTATAACGTATAACGTATAACGTATAACGTATAACGTATAACGTATAACGTATAACGTACAACGTATAACGTATAACGTATATCGTGTAACGTATAACGCATGACGTATAACGTATAAGCTATAACGTATAACGTATAACGTATAACGTATAACGTATAACGTATAACGTATAACGTATAACGTATAACGTATAACGTATAACGTATTACGTATAACGTAAAACGTATAACGTATAACGTATAACGTATAACGTATAACGTATAACGTATATCGTATTACGTATAACGTATAACGTATAACGTATAACGTATAACGAATAACGTATAACGTAAAACGTATAACGTATAACGTATAACGTATAACCTATGACGTATAACGTATAACGTATAACGTATAACGTATAACGTATAACGTATAACCTATAACGTATAACGTATAACGTATAACGAATAACGTAAAACGTATAACGAATAACGTATAACGTATATCGTATAACGTATAACGCATAACGTATAACGTATAAGCTATAACGTATAACGTATAACGTATAACGTATAACGTATAACGTATAACGTATAACGTATTACGTATAACGTATAACGTATAACGTGTAACGTATAACGTATAACGTATAACGTATAACGTATAACGTAGAACGTATAACGTATAACGTATAACGTATAACGTATAACGTAAAACGTATAACGCATAACGTATAACGTATAACGTGTAACAAAGAACGTATAACGAATAACGTATAACGTATATCGTATAACGTATAATGTATAACGTATAACGTATAAGGTATAACGTATAACGTATAACGTATAACGTATAACGTATAACGTATAACGTATAACGTATAACGTATAACGTATAACGTATAACGTAAGACGTATAACGTATAACGTATAACGTATAACGTATAACGTATAACGTATAACGTATATCGTATACCGTATAACGTATAACGTATAACGTATAACGTATAACGTATAACGCATAACGAATAACGTATAACGTATAACCTATGACGTATAACGTATAACGTATAACGTGTAACGTATAACGTGTAGCGTAAAACGTATAACGTATAACGTATAACGTATAACGTATAACGTATAACGCATAACGAATAACGTATAACGTATAACGTATAACGTGTAACGTATAACGTGTAACGTAAAACGTATAACGTATAACGTCTAACGTATAACGTATAACGTATAACGTATAACGTATAACGAATAACGTAAAACGTATAACGCATAACGTATAACGTATAACGTATAACGTATAACGTATAACGTATAACGTATAACGTATAACGTATAACGTATAACGTATAACGTATAACGTATAACGTATAACGCCTAACGAATAACGTATAACGTATAACCTATGACGTATAACGTATAATGTATAACGTATCAATTATATCGTATAACGTATAACGTATAACGTATTACGTATAACGTATAACGTATAACGTATAACGTATAACGTATAACGTATCACGAATAACGTAAAACGCATAACGTATATCGTATACCGTATAACGTATAACGTATAACGTATAACGTATAACGTATAACGTATAACGCATAACGAATAACGTATAACGTATAACCTATGACGTATACCGTATAACGTATAACGTATAACGTATAACGAATAACGTAAAACGTATAACGCATAACGTATTATATAACGTATAACGTATAACGTATAACGTATAAGGTATAACGTATGACGTACAACGTATACCGTATCACGTATAATGTATTACGAATAACGTGTAACGTATAACGTATAACGTATAACGTATAACGTATAACGTATAACGTATAATGCATAACGTATAACGTATAACGTAAAACGTATAACGTATAACGTATAACCTATGACGTATAACGTATAATGTATAACGTATCAATTATATCGTATAACGTATCACATATATCGTATAACGTATAACGTATAACGTATAACGTTATACGTATAACGTATAACGTATAACGTATAACGTATAACGTATAACGTATAACAAAGAACGTATAACGAATAACGTATAACGTATATCGTATAACGTATAATGTATAACGTATAACGTATAAGGTATAACGTATAACGTATAACGTATAACGTATAACGTATAACGTATAACGTATAACGTATAACGTATAACGTATAACGTAAGACGTATAACGTATAACGTATAACGTATAACGTATAACGTATAACGTATAACGTATATCGTATACCGTATAACGTATAACGTATAACGTATAACGTATAACGTATAACGCATAACGAATAACGTATAACGTATAACCTATGACGTATAACGTATAACGTATAACGTGTAACGTATAACGTGTAGCGTAAAACGTATAACGTATAACGTATAACGTATAACGTATAACGTATAACGCATAACGAATAACGTATAACGTATAACGTATAACGTGTAACGTATAACGTGTAACGTAAAACGTATAACGTATAACGTCTAACGTATAACGTATAACGTATAACGTATAACGTATAACGAATAACGTAAAACGTATAACGCATAACGTATAACGTATAACGTATAACGTATAACGTATAACGTATAACGTATAACGTATAACGTATAACGTATAACGTATAACGTATAACGTATAACGTATAACGCCTAAGGAATAACGTATAACGTATAACCTATGACGTATAACGTATAATGTATAACGTATCAATTATATCGTATAACGTATAACGTATAACGTATTACGTATAACGTATAACGTATAACGTATAACGTATAACGTATAACGTATCACGAATAACGTAAAACGCATAACGTATATCGTATACCGTATAACGTATAACGTATAACGTATAACGTATAACGTATAACGTATAACGCATAACGAATAACGTATAACGTATAACCTATGACGTATACCGTATAACGTATAACGTATAACGTATAACGAATAACGTAAAACGTATAACGCATAACGTATTATATAACGTATAACGTATAACGTATAACGTATAAGGTATAACGTATGACGTACAACGTATACCGTATCACGTATAATGTATTACGAATAACGTGTAACGTATAACGTATAACGTATAACGTATAACGTATAACGTATAACGTATAATGTATAACGTATAACGTATAACGTAAAACGTATAACGTATAACGTATAACCTATGACGTATAACGTATAATGTATAACGTATCAATTATATCGTATAACGTATCACATATATCGTATAACGTATAACGTATAACGTATAACGTAATACGTATAACGTATAACGTATAACGTATAACGTATAACGTATAACGTATAACGTATCACGAATAACGTAAAACGCATAACGTATATCGTATACCGTATAACGTATAACGTATAACGTATAACGCCTAACGAATAACGTATAACGTATAACCTATGACGTATAACGTATAACGTATAACGTATCACGTATATCGTATAACGTATAACGTATAACGTATTACGTATAACGTATAACGTATAACGTATAACGTATAACGTATAACGTATCACGAATAACGTAAAACGCATAACGTATATCGTATACCGTATAACGTATAACGTATAACGTATAACGTATAACGTGTAACGTATAACGTGTAACGTAAAACGTATAACGTGTAACGTCTAACGTATAACGTATAACGTATAACGTATCACGAATAACGTAAAACGCATAACGTATATCGTATACCGTATAACGTATAACGTATAACGTATAACGTATAACGTGTAACGTATAACGTGTAACGTAAAACGTATAACGTGTAACGTCTAACGTATAACGTATAACGTATAACGTATAACGTATAACGAATAACGTAAAACGTATAACGCATAACGTATAACGTATAACGTATAACGTATAACGCCTAACGAATAACGTATAACGTATAACCTATGACGTATAACGTATAATGTATAACGTATCAATTACATCGTATAACGTATAACGTATAACGTATTACGTATAACGTATAACGTATAACGTATAACGTATAACGTATAACGTATCACGAATAACGTAAAACGCATAACGTATATCGTATACCGTATAACGTATAACGTATAACGTATAACGTATAACGTATAACGTATAACGCATAACGAATAACGTATAACGTATAACCTATGACGTATACCGTATAACGTATAACGTATAACGTATAACGAATAACGTAAAACGTATAACGCATAACGTATTATATAACGTATAACGTATAACGTATAACGTATAAGGTATAACGTATGACGTACAACGTATACCGTATCACGTATAATGTATTACGAATAACGTGTAACGTATAACGTATAACGTATAACGTATAACGTATAACGTATAACGTATAATGTATAACGTATAACGTATAACGTAAAACGTATAACGTATAACGTATAACCTATGACGTATAACGTATAATGTATAACGTATCAATTATATCGTATAACGTATCACATATATCGTATAACGTATAACGTATAACGTAATACGTATAACGTATAACGTATAACGTATAACGTATAACGCCTAACGAATAACGTATAACGTATAACCTATGACGTATAACGTATAACGTATAACGTATCACGTATATCGTATAACGTATAACGTATAACGTATTACGTATAACGTATAACGTATAACGTATAACGTATCACGAATAACGTAAAACGCATAACGTATATCGTACACCGTATAACGTATAGCGTATAACGTATACCGTATCACGTATAATGTATTACGAATAACGTGTAACGTATAACGTGTAACGTATAACGTGTAACGTATAACGTGTAACGTATAACGTGTAACGTAAAACGTATAACGTATAACGTATAACGTATAACGTATAACGCATAACGAATAACGTATAACGTATAACGTATAACGTATAACGTGTAACGTATAACGTGTAACGTAAAACGTATAACGTATAACGTATAACGTATAACGTATAACTTATGACGTATAACGTATAAGGTATAACGTATCACATATATCGTATAACGTATAACGTATAACGTAATACGTATAACGTATAACGTATAACGTATAACGTATAACGTATAACGTATCACGAATAACGTAAAACGCATAACGTATATCGTATACCGTATAACGTATAACGTATAACGTATAACGTATAACGTATAACGTATAACATATAACGCATAACGTACATTGTATACCGTATAACGTATAACGTATAACGTATAACGTATAACGTATAACGTATAACGTATAACGCCTAACGAATAACGTATAACGTATAACCTATGACGTATAACGTATAACGTATAACGTATAACGTATCACGTATATCGTATAACGTATAACGTATAACGTATTACGTATAACGTATAACGTATAACGTATAACGTATAACGTATAACGTATCACGAATAACGTAAAACGCATAACGTATATCGTATACCGTATAACGTATAACGTATAACGTATAACGTATAACGTATAACGCATAACGAATAATGTATAACGTATAACCTATGACGTATAGCGTATAACGTATAACGTATAACGCATAACGAATAACGTATAACGTATAACGTATAACGTGTAACGTATAACGTGTAACGTAAAACGTATAACGTATAACGTCTAACGTATAACGTATAACGTATAACGTATAACGTATAACGAATAACGTAAAACGTATAACGCATAACGTATAACGTATAACGTATAACGTATAACGTATAACGTATAACGTATAACGTATAACATATAACGCATAACGTATATCGTATACCGTATAACGTATAACGTATAACGTATAACGTATAACGTATAACGTGTAACGTATAACGTATAACGCCTAACGAATAACGTATAACGTATAACCTATGACGTATAACGTATAATGTATAACGTATCACGTATATCGTATAACGTATAACGTATAACGTATTACGTATAACGTATAACGTATAACGTATAACGTATAACGTATAACGTATCACGAATAACGTAAAACGCATAACGTATATCGTATACCGTATAACGTATAACGTATAACGTATAACGTATAACGTATAACGTATAACGCATAACGAATAACGTATAACGTATAACCTATGACGTATACCGTATAACGTATAACGTATAACGTATAACGAATAACGTAAAACGTATAACGCATAACGTATTATATAACGTATAACGTATAACGTATAACGTATAACGTATAACGTATAACGTATGACGTACAACGTATACCGTATCACGTATAATGTATTACGAATAACGTAAAACGTATAACGCATAACGTATAACGTATAACGTAAAACGAATAACGTAAAACGTATAACGCATAACGTATATCGTATACCGTATAACGTATAACGTATAACGTATAACGTATAACGTATAACGTATAACGCCTAACGAATAACGTATAACGTATAACCTATGACGTATAACGTATAACGTATAACGTATAACGTATAAGGTATATCGTATAACGTATAACGTATAAGGTATTACGTATAACGTATAACGTATAACGTATAACGTAAAACGTATAACGTATAACGTAAAACGTATAACGTATAACGTATAACGTATAACGTATAACGTATAACGTATAACGTATAACGTATAACGTATAACGTATAACGTATAACGTATAGCGTATAACGTATAACGTATAACGTATAACGTTTAACGTATAACGTATAACGTATAACGTATAACGTATAACGTATAACGTATAACATATAACGCATAACGTATATCGTATAACGTATAACGTATAACGTATAACGTATAACGTATAACGTATAACGCCTAACGAATAACGTATAACGTATAACGTATAACGTATAACGTATAACGTATAACGTATAACGTATATCGTATAACGTATAACGTATAACGTATAACCTATGACGTATAACGTATAACGTATAACGTATAACGTATAACGTATAACGTATAACGTATAACGTATAACGTATAACGCCTAACGAATAACGTGTAACGTATAACCTATGACGTATAACGTATAACGTATAACGTATCACGTATAACGTATAACGTATAACGTATAACGTATAACGTACAACGTATACTGTATCACGTATAATGTATTACGAATAACGTGTAACGTATAACGTATAACGTATAACGTATAACGTATAACGTATAACGTATAACGTATATCGTATAACATATAACGCATAACGTATATCGTATACCGTATAACGTATAACGTATAACGTATAACGTATAACGTATAACGCCTAACGAATAACGTATAACGTATAACCTATGACGTATAACGTATAACGTATAACGTATAACGTATATCGTATAACGTATAACGTATAACGTATTACGTATAACGTATAACGTATAACGTATAACGTATAACGTATAACGTATAACGTATCACGAATAACGTAAAACGCATAACGTATATCGTATACCGTATAACGTATCACGTATAACGTATAACGTATAACGTATAACGCATAACGAATAACGTATAACGTATAACCTATGACGTATAACGTATAACGTATAACGTATAACATATAACGCATAACGTATATCGTATACCGTATAACGTATAACGTATAACGTATAACGTATAACGTATAACGTACAACGTATAACGTATAACGTATAACGTATAACGTATAACGTATCACGAATAACGTAAAACGTATAACGCATAACGTATAACGTATAACGTGTAACGAAGAACGTATAACGAATGACGTAAAACGTATTACGTATTACATATTTCGTATAACGTATAACGTGTATCGTATAACTTATGACGTATAACTTATAACGTATGACGTATAACGTATAACTTGTAACGAAAAACGTATAACGAATAACGTAAAACGTATGACGCATTACATATTACATATAACGTATAACGCAAAACGTATAACGTATAACGTATAACGTACAACGAATAACGTAAAACGTATAACGCATAACGTATATCGTATACCGTATAACGTATAACGTATAACGCATAACGTATAACGTAAAACGTATAACGTATAACGTACAACGAATAACGTAAAACGTATAACGCATAACGTATAACCTATAACGTACAACGTATACCGTATCACGTATAACGTATACCGTATAACGAATAACGTATAACGTATAACGTATAACGTATAGTATAACGTATGACGTATAACGTATAACGTATAACGTAGAACGTATAACGTATTTATAACGTATATCGTAAAACGTATAACGTATAACGTATAACGTACAACGTATAACGTATAACGTATACCGTATAACGTATAACGTATACCGTATAACGTATACCGTATAACGTATAACGTATACCGTATAACGTATAACGTATAACGTATAACGTTTATCGTAAAACGTATAACGTATAACGTATAAAGAATAACGTATAACGTATAACGTATAACGTATAAAGAATAACGTATAACGTATAACGTATAACGAATAACGTGAAACGTATAACGCATAACGTATAACGTATAACGTGTAACGAAGAACGTATAACGAATAACGTACAACGTATATCGTATAACGTAGAATGTATAACGTATAACGTATAACGTATATCGTAAAACGTATAACGTATAACGTATAACGTATAACGTATAACGTATAACGTATAACGTATAACGTATAACGTATAACGTAGAACGTATAACGTATTTATAACGTATATCGTAAAACGTATAACGTATAACGTATAACGAATATCGTATAACGTAAAACGTATAACGCATAACGTATAACGTATAACGTGTAACGAAGAACGTATAACGAATAACGTTTATCGTATACCGTATAACGTATAACGTATAACGTATAACGTATAACGTATAACGCCTAACGAATAACGTATACCGTATAACGTATAACGTGTAACGTATAACGTATAACGTATAACGTATAACGTATAACGCATAACGTATAACGTATAACGTATAACCTATGACGTATAACGTATAACGTATAACGTATAACGTATAACGTATAACGTATAACCTATAACGTATAACGTATAACGTATAACGAATAACGTAAAACGTATAACGTATAACGTATAACGAATACCGTAAAACGTATAACGCATAACGTATATCGTATACCGTATAACGTATAACGTATAACGTATAACGTATAACGCATAAAGAATAACGTATAACGTATAACCTATGACGTATAACGTATAACGTATAACGTATAACGTATAACGTATAACGTATAACGTATAACGTATAACGCATAAAGAATAACGTATAACGTATAACGTATAACGTATAACGTATAACGTATAACGTATAACGTATAACGTATAACGTATAACGTATAACGTATAACGTATAACGTGTAACGTATAACGTATAACGTATAACGTATAACGTATAACGTAGAACGTATAACGTATAACGTATAACGTAAAACGTATAACGTAAAACGTATAACGTATAACGTATAACGAATACCGTAAAACGTATAACGCATAACGTATATCGTATACCGTATAACGTATAACGTATAACGTATAACGTATAACGCATAAAGAATAACGTATAACGTATAACCTATGACGTATAACGTATAACGTATAACGTATAACGTATAACGTATAACGTATAACGTATAACGAATAACGTAAAACGTATAACGTATAACGTATAACGTATAACCTATGACGTATAACGTATAACGTATAACGTATAACGTATAACGTATAACGTATAACGTATAACGTATAACGTATAACGTATAACGTATAACGTATAACGTATATCGTATAACGTATAACGTATATCGTATAACGTATAACGCATAACGTATAACGTATAAGCTATAACGTATAACGTATAACGTATAACGTATAACGTATAACGTATTACGTATAACGTATAACGTATAACGTATTACGTATAACGTAAAACGTATAACGTATAACGTACCACGAATAACGTATGACGTATAACGTATAACGAATAACGTATAACGTATAACGTATAACGTATAACGAATAACGTATAACGTAAAACGTATAACGTATAACGTATAACGTATAACCTATGACGTATAACGTATAACGTATAACGTATAACGTATAACGTATAACGTATAACCTATAACGTATAACGTATAACGTATAACGAATAACGTAAAACGTATAACGAATAACGTATAACGTATATCGTATAACGTATAACGCATAACGTATAACGTATAACGTATAACGTATAACGCATAAAGAATAACGTATAACGTATAACGTATAACGTATAACGTATAACGTATAACGTATAACGTATAACGTATAACGTATAACCTATGACGTATAACGTATAACGTATAACGTATAACGTATAACGTATAACGTATAACCTATAACGTATAACGTATAACGTATAACGAATAACGTAAAACGTATAACGTATAACGTATAACGAATACCGTAAAACGTATAACGCATAACGTATATCGTATACCGTATAACGTATAACGTATAACGTATAACGTATAACGTATAACGCATAAAGAATAACGTATAACGTATAACCTATGACGTATAACGTATAACGTATAACGTATAACGTATAACGTATAACGTATAACGAATAACGTAAAACGTATAACGTATAACGTATAACGTATAACCTATGACGTATAACGTATAACGTATAACGTATAACGTATAACGTATAACGTATTACGTATAACGTATAACGTATAACGTGTAACGTATAACGTATAACGTATAACGTATAACGTATAACGTAGAACGTATAACGTATAACGTATAACGTAAAACGTATAACGTAATACGTATAACGTATAACGTATGACGAATTCCGTAAAACGTATAACGCATAACGTATATCGTATACCGTATAACGTATAACGTATAACGTAAAACGTAAAACGCATAAAGAATAACGTATAACGTATAACCTATGACGTATAACGTATAACGTATAACGTATAACGTATAACGTATAACGTATAACGAATAACGTAAAACGTATAACGTATAACGTATAACGTATAACGTATAACCTATGACGTATAACGTATAACGTATAACGTATAACCTATAACGTATAACGTATAACGTATAACGAATAACGTAAAACGTATAACGAATAACGTATAACGTATATCGTATAACGTATAACGCATAACGTATAACGTATAACGTATAACGTATAACGCATAAAGAATAACGTATAACGTATAACGTATAACGCATAAAGAATAACGTATAATGTATAACGTATAACGTATAACGTATAACGTATAACGTATTACGTATAACGTAAAACGTATAACGTATAACGTATAACGTATGACGTATAACGTATAACGTATCACGAATAACGCATAACGTATATCGTATACCGTATAACGTATAACGTATAACGTATAACGTATAACGCATAAAGAATAACGTATAACGTATAACCTATGACGTATAACGTATAACGTATAACGTATAACGTATAACGTGTATCGTATAACGTATAACGTATAACGTATAACGAATAACGTATAACGTATAACGTATGACGTATAACGTATAACGTATAACGTATAACGTATAACGTATAACGTATAACGTATAACGTATAACGTATAACGTACAACGTATACCGTATAACGTATAACGTATGACGTATAACGTATAACGTATCACGAATAACGTAAAACGTATAACGCATAACGTATAACGTATAACGTGTAACGGAGAACGTATAACGAATAACGTAAAACGTATAACGCAAAACATGTAACGTATTACGTATCACGTATAACGTATAACGTATATCGTATAACGTATAACGTAAAACGTATAACGTATAACGTATAACGTATAACGCATAAAGAATAACGTATAACGTATAACGTATAACGTATAACGTATGACGTATAACGTATAACGTATAACGTATAACGTATAACGTATAACGTAAAACGTATAACGTATAACGTATAACGAATACCGTAAAACGTATAACGCATAACGTATATCGTATACCGTATAACGTATAACGTATAACGAATAACGTAAAACGTATAACGAATAACGTATAACGTATATCGTATAACGTATAACGCATAACGTATAACGTATAACGTATAACGTATAACGCATAAAGAATAACGTATAACGTATAACGTATAACGTATAACGTACAACGTATACCGTATAACGTATAACGTATGACGTATAACGTATAACGTATCACGAATAACGTAAAACGTATAACGCATAACGTATAACGTATAACGTGTAACGGAGAACGTATAACGAATAACGTAAAACGTATAACGCAAAACATGTAACGTATTACGTATCACGTATAACGTATAACGTATATCGTATAACGTATAACGTAAAACGTATAACGTATAACGTATAACGTATAACGCATAAAGAATAACGTATAACGTATAACGTATAACGTATAACGTATGACGTATAACGTATAACGTATAACGTATAACGTATAACGTATAACGTAAAACGTATAACGTATAACGTATAACGAATACCGTAAAACGTATAACGCATAACGTATATCGTATACCGTATGACGTATAACGTATAACGAATAACGTAAAACGTATAACGAATAACGTATAACGTATATCGTATAACGTATAACGCATAACGTATAACGTATAACGTATAACGTATAACGCATAAAGAATAACGTATAACGTATAACGTATAACGTATAACGTATAACGTATGACGTATAACGTATAACGTATAACGTATAACGTATAACGTATAACGTAAAACGTATAACGTATAACGTATAACGAATACCGTAAAACGTATAACGCATAACGTATATCGTATACCGTATAACGTATAACGTATAACGAATAACGTAAAACGTATAACGAATAACGTATAACGTATATCGTATAACGTATAACGCATAACGTATAACGTATAACGTATAACGTATAACGTATAACGTATAACGTGTAACGTATAACGTATAACGTATAACGTATAACGTATGACGTATAACGTATAACGTATTACGTATAACGTATAACGTATAACGTATAACGTATAACGTATAACGAATAACGTATAACGTAAAACGTATAACGTATAACGTATAACGTATAACCTATGATGTATAACGTATAACGTATAACGTATAACGTATAACGTATAACGTATTACGTATAACGTATAACGTATAACGTGTAACGTATAACGTATAACGTATAACGTATAACGTATAACGTAGAACGTATAACGTATAACGTATAACGTAAAACGTATAACGTATAACGTAAAACGTATAACGTATAACGTATAACGAATACCGTAAAACGTATAACGCATAACGTATATCGTATACCGTATAACGTATAACGTATAACGTATAACGTATAACGCATAAAGAATAACGTATAACGTATAACCTATGACGTATAACGTATAACGTATAACGTATAACGTATAACGTGTAACGTATAACGTATAACGTATAACGTATAACGTATAACGTATAACGTATGACGTTTAACGTATAACGTATAACGTATAACGTATAACGTATAACGTATAACGTATAACGTATAACGTACAACGTATACCGTATAACGTATAACGTATGACGTATAACGTATAACGTATCACGAATAACGTAAAACGTATAACGCATAACGTATAACGTATAACGTGTAACGAAGAACGTATAACGAATAACGTAAAACGTTTAACGCAAAACATGTAACGTATTACGTATCACGTATAACGTATAACGTATATCGTATAACGTGTAACGTAAAACGTATAACGTATAACGTATAACGTATAACGCATAAAGAATAACGTATAACGTATAACGTATAACGTATAACGTATGACGTATAACGTATAACGTATAACGTATAACGTATAACGTATAACGTAAAACGTATAACGTATAACGTATAACGCATACCGTAAAACGTATAACGCATAACGTATATCGTATACCGTATAACGTATAACGTATAACGTATAACGTATAACGTATAACGCATAAAGAATAACGTATAACGTATAACGTATAACGTATAACGTATAACGTATAACGTATAACGTATAACGTGTAACGTATAACGTATAACGTATAACGTATAACGTATGACGTATAACGTATAACGTATTACGTATAACGTATAACGTATAACGTATAACGTATAACGAATAACGTATAACGTAAAACGTATAACGTATAACGTATAACGTATAACCTATGACGTATAACGTATAACGTATAACGTATACCGTATAACGTATAACGTATTACGTATAACGTATAACGTATAACGTATAACGTATAACGTATAACGTATAACGTATTACGTATAACGTATAACGTATAACGTATAACGTATAACGTATAACGAATAACGTATAACGTAAAACGTATAAAGCATAACGTATAACGTATAACGTGTAACGAAGAACGTATAACGAATAACGTATATCGTATATCCTATAACGTATAACGCATAACGTATAACGTATAAGCTATAACGTATAACGTATAACGTACAACGTATACCGTATCACGTATAACGTATACCGTATAACGAATAACGTATAACGTATAACGTATAACGTATAACGTATAACGTATAACGTATAACGTATAACGTATAACGTAGAACGTATAACGTATTCATAACGTATATCGTAAAACGTATAACGTATAACGTATAACGTATAACGTATAACGCATAACGAATAACGTATAACGTATAACCTATGACGTATAACGTATAACGTATAACGTATAACATATAACGCATAACGTATATCGTATACCGTATAACGTATAACGTATAACGTATAACGTATAACGTATAACGTATAACGCCTAACGAATAACGTATAACGTATAACCTATGACGTATAACGTATAACGTATAACGTATCACGTATATCGTATAACGTATAACGTATAATGTATTACGTATAACGTATAACGCATAACGTATAACGTATACCGTATCACGTATAACGTACACCGTATAACGTATAACGTATAAGGTATAACGTTTAACGTATAACGTATAAAGTATAACGTATAACGTATAAAGTATAACGTTTAACGTATAACGTATAACGTATAACGTACAACGAATAACGTAAAACGTATAACGCATAACGTATAACGTATAACGTACAACGTATACCGTATCACGTATAACGTATACCGTATAACGAATAACGTATAACGTATAACGTATAACGTATAGTATAACGTTTAACGTATAACGTATAACGTATAACGTAGAACGTATAACGTATTTATAACGTATATCGTAAAACGTATAACGTATAACGTATAACGTATAACGTATAACGTATATCGTAAAACGTATAACGTATAACGTATAACGTATAACGTATAACGTATAACGAATAACGTATAACGTGTATCGTATAACGTAGAATGTATAACGTATTATATAACGTATAACGTATATCGTAAAACGTATAACGTATAACGTATAACGTATAACGTATAACGTATAGTATAACGTATAACGTATAACGTATAACGTATAACGTAGAACGTATAACGTATTTATAACGTATATCGTAAAACGTATAACGTATAACGTATAACGTATAACGTATAACGTATAACGTATAACGTATAACGTATAACGTATAACGTATAACGTATAACGTATAACGTATAACGTATAACGTACACCGTATAACGTATAACGTATAACGTATAACGTTTATCGTAAAAAACGTATAACGTATAACGTATAAAGAATAACGTATAACGTATAACGTATAACGTATAAAGAATAACGTATAACGTATAACGTATAACGAATAACGTAAAACGTATAACGCATAACGTATAACGTATAACGTGTAACGATGAACGTATAACGAATAACGTATAACGTATATCGTATAACGTAGAATGTATAACGTATTCTATAACGTATAACGTATATCGTAAAACGTATAACGTATAACGTATAACGTATAACGTATAACGTATAACGTATAACGTATAACGTATAACGTATAACGTATAACGTATAGCGTATAACGTATAACGTATAACGTATAACGTATACCGTATAACGTATAACCTATGACGTATAACGTACAACGTATAACGTATAACGTATAACGTATAACGTATAACGTATAACGTATAACCTATAACGTATAACGTATAACGTATAACGTATAACGAATAACGTAAAACGTACAACGCATAACGTATAACGTATAACGTGTAACGAAGAACGTATAACGTATAACCTATAACGTATAACGTATAACGTATAACGTATAACGTATAACGTATAACGAATAACGTAAAACGTATAACGCATAACGTATAACGTATAACGTGTAACGAAGAACGTATAACGAATAACGTATAACCTATATCGTATAACGTATAATGTATAACGTATAACGTATAAGGTATAACGTATAACGTATAACGTATAACGTATAACGTATAACGTCTAACGTATATCGTAAAACGTATAACGTATTACGTATAAAGAATAACGTATAACGTATAACGTATAAAGAATAACGTATAACGTATAACGTATAACGAATAACGTAGAACGTATAACGCATAACGTATAATGTATAACGTGTAACGTAGAACGTATAACGAATAACGTATAACGTACATCGTATAACGTATAACGTATAACGTATAACGTATATCGTAAAACGTATAACGTATAACGTATAACGTATAACGTATAACCTATAACGTATAACGTATAACGTATAACGTATAACGTATAACGTATAACGTATAACGTATAACGTATAACGTATAACGTATAACGTATAACGTATAACGTATAACGTATAACGTATAACGTATAACGTATAACGTTTAACGTATTACGTATAACGTAAAACGTATAACGTATAACGTATAACGTATGACGTATAACGTATAACGTATTACGTATAACGTATAACGTATAACGTATAACGTATAACGAATAACGTATAACGTAAAACGTATAACGTAAAACGTATAACGTATAACCTATGACGTATAACGTATAACGTATAACGTATAACGTATAACGTATAACGTATAACGTATAACGTATAACCTATAACGTATAACGTATAACGTATAACGAATAACGTAAAACGTATAACGAATAACGTATAACGTATATCGTATAACGTATAACGCATAACGTATAACGTATAACGTATAACGTATAACGCATAAAGAATAACGTATAACGTATAACGTATAACGTATAACGTATAACGTATAACGTATAACGTATAACGTATAACGTATAACGTATAACGTGTAACGTATAACGTATAACGTATAACGTATAACGTATGACGTATAACGTATAACGTATTACGTATAACGTATAACGTATAACGTATAACGTATAACGTATAACGAATAACGTATAACGTAAAACGTATAACGTATAACGTATAACGTATAACCTATGATGTATAACGTATAACGTATAACGTATAACGTATAACGTATAACGTATTACGTATAACGTATAACGTATAACGTGTAACGTATAACGTATAACGTATAACGTATAACGTATAACGTAGAACGTATAACGTATAACGTATAACGTAAAACGTATAACGTATAACGTAAAACGTATAACGTATAACGTATAACGAATACCGTAAAACGTATAACGCATAACGTATATCGTATACCGTATAACGTATAACGTATAACGTATAACGTATAACGTATAACGCATAAAGAATAACGTATAACGTATAACCTATGACGTATAACGTATAACGTATAACGTATAACGTATAACGTGTAACGTATAACGTATAACGTATAACGTATAACGTATAACGTATAACGTATGACGTTTAACGTATAACGTATAACGTATAACGTATAACGTATAACGTATAACGTATAACGTATAACGTACAACGTATACCGTATAACGTATAACGTATGACGTATAACGTATAACGTATCACGAATAACGTAAAACGTATAACGCATAACGTATAACGTATAACGTGTAACGAAGAACGTATAACGAATAACGTAAAACGTTTAACGCAAAACATGTAACGTATTACGTATCACGTATAACGTATAACGTATATCGTATAACGTGTAACGTAAAACGTATAACGTATAACGTATAACGTATAACGCATAAAGAATAACGTATAACGTATAACGTATAACGTATAACGTATGACGTATAACGTATAACGTATAACGTATAACGTATAACGTATAACGTAAAACGTATAACGTATAACGTATAACGCATACCGTAAAACGTATAACGCATAACGTATATCGTATACCGTATAACGTATAACGTATAACGTATAACGTATAACGTATAACGCATAAAGAATAACGTATAACGTATAACGTATAACGTATAACGTATAACGTATAACGTATAACGTATAACGTGTAACGTATAACGTATAACGTATAACGTATAACGTATGACGTATAACGTATAACGTATTACGTATAACGTATAACGTATAACGTATAACGTATAACGAATAACGTATAACGTAAAACGTATAACGTATAACGTATAACGTATAACCTATGACGTATAACGTATAACGTATAACGTATACCGTATAACGTATAACGTATTACGTATAACGTATAACGTATAACGTATAACGTATAACGTATAACGTATAACGTATTACGTATAACGTATAACGTATAACGTATAACGTATAACGTATAACGTATAACGAATAACGTATAACGTAAAACGTATAACGCATAACGTATAACGTATAACGTGTAACGAAGAACGTATAACGAATAACGTATATCGTATATCCTATAACGTATAACGCATAACGTATAACGTATAAGCTATAACGTATAACGTATAACGTACAACGTATACCGTATCACGTATAACGTATACCGTATAACGAATAACGTATAACGTATAACGTATAACGTATAACGTATAACGTATAACGTATAACGTATAACGTATAACGTATAACGTATAACGAATAACGTATAACGTAAAACGTATAACGCATAACGTATAACGTATAACGTGTAACGAAGAACGTATAACGAATAACGTATATCGTATATCCTATAACGTATAACGCATAACGTATAACGTATAACATATAACGCATAACGTATATCGTATACCGTATAACGTATAACGTATAACGTATAACGTATAACGTATAACGTATAACGCCTAACGAATAACGTATAACGTATAACCTATGACGTATAACGTATAACGTATAACGTATCACGTATATCGTATAACGTATAACGTATAATGTATTACGTATAACGTATAACGCATAACGTATAACGTATACCGTATCACGTATAACGTACACCGTATAACGTATAACGTATAAGGTATAACGTTTAACGTATAACGTATAAAGTATAACGTATAACGTATAAAGTATAACGTTTAACGTATAACGTATAACGTATAACGTACAACGAATAACGTAAAACGTATAACGCATAACGTATAACGTATAACGTACAACGTATACCGTATCACGTATAACGTATACCGTATAACGAATAACGTATAACGTATAACGTATAACGTATAGTATAACGTTTAACGTATAACGTATAACGTATAACGTAGAACGTATAACGTATTTATAACGTATATCGTAAAACGTATAACGTATAACGTATAACGTATAACGTATAACGTATATCGTAAAACGTATAACGTATAACGTATAACGTATAACGTATAACGTATAACGAATAACGTATAACGTGTATCGTATAACGTAGAATGTATAACGTATTATATAACGTATAACGTATATCGTAAAACGTATAACGTATAACGTATAACGTATAACGTATAACGTATAGTATAACGTATAACGTATAACGTAGAACGTATAACGTATTTATAACGTATATCGTAAAACGTATAACGTATAACGTATAACGTATAACGTATAACGTATAACGTATAACGTATAACGTATAACGTATAACGTATAACGTATAACGTATAACGTATAACGTATAACGTATAACGTATAACGTATAACGTATAACATATAACGTATAACGTACACCGTATAACGTATAACGTATAACGTATAACGTTTATCGTAAAAAACGTATAACGTATAACGTATAAAGAATAACGTATAACGTATAACGTATAACGTATAAAGAATAACGTATAACGTATAACGTATAACGAATAACGTAAAACGTATAACGCATAACGTATAACGTATAACGTGTAACGAAGAACGTATAACGAATAACGTATAACGTATAACGTATAACGTATAACGTATAACGTATAACGTATAACGTATAGCGTATAGCGTATAACGTATAACGTATAACGTATAACGTATACCGTATAACGTATAACCTATGACGTATAACGTACAACGTATAACGTATAACGTATAACGTATAACGTATAACGTATAACGTATAACGTATAACCTATAACGTATAACGTATAACGTATAACGTATAACGAATAACGTATAACGTATAACGTATAACGTATAACGTATAACCTATAACGTATAACGTATAACGTATAACGTATAACGTATAACGTATAACCTATGACGTATAACGTATAACGTATAACGTATACCGTATAACGTATAACGTATAACGTATAACGTGTAACGAAGAACGTATAACGTATAACCTATAACGTATAACGTATAACGTATAACGTATAACGAATAACGTAAAACGTATAACGCATAACGTATAACGTATAACGTGTAACGAAGAACGTATAACGAATAACGTATAACCTATATCGTATAACGTATAATGTATAACGTATAACGTATAAGGTATAACGTATAACGTATAACGTATAACGTATAACGTATAACGTCTAACGTATATCGTAAAACGTATAACGTATTACGTATAAAGAATAACGTATAACGTATAACGTATAAAGAATAACGTATAACGTATAACGTATAACGAATAACGTAGAACGTATAACGCATAACGTATAATGTATAACGTGTAACGAAGAACGTATAACGAATAACGTATAACGTACATCGTATAACGTATAACGTATAACGTATAACGTATATCGTAAAACGTATAACGTATAACGTATAACGTATAACGTATAACCTATAACGTATAACGTATAACGTATAACGTATAACGTATAACGTATAACGTATAACGTATAACGTATAACGTATAACGTATAACGTATAACGTATAACGTATAACGTATAACGTATAACGTATAACGTATAACGTATAACGTTTAACGTATTACGTATAACGTAAAACGTATAACGTATAACGTATAACGTATGACGTATAACGTATAACGTATAACGTATTACGTATAACGTATAACGTATAACGTATAACGTATAACGAATAACGTATAACGTAAAACGTATAACGTATAACGTATAACGTATAACCTATGACGTATAATGTATAACGTATAACGTATAACGTATAACGTATAACGTATAACGTATAACGTATAACCTATAACGTATAACGTATAACGTATAACGAATAACGTAAAACGTATAACGAATAACGTATAACGTATATCGTATAACGTATAACGCATAACGTATAACGTATAACGTATAACGTATAACGCATAAAGAATAACGTATAACGTATAACGTATAACGTATAACGTATAACGTATAACGTATAACGTATAACGTATAACGTATAACGTATAACGTATAACGTGTAACGTATAACGTATAACGTATAACGTATAACGTATAACGTAGAACGTATAACGTATAACGTATAACGTATAACGTATAACGTATTACGTATAACGTATAACGAATAACGTATAACGTAAAACGTATAACGTATAACGTATAACGTATAACCTATGACGTATAACGTATAACGTATAACGTATAACGTATAACGTATAACGTATAACGTATTACGTATAACGTATAACGTATAACGTGTAACGTATAACGTATAACGTATAACGTATAACGTATAACGTAGAACGTATAACGTATAACGTATAACGTAAAACGTATAACGTAAAACGTATAACGTATAACGTATAACGAATACCGTAAAACGTATAACGCATAACGTATATCGTATACCGTATAACGTATAACGTATAACGTATAACGTATAACGCATAAAGAATAACGTATAACGTATAACCTATGACGTATAACGTATAACGTATAACGTATAACGTATAACGTGTATCGTATAACGTATAACGTATAACGTATAACGTATAACGTATAACGTATGACGTATAACGTATAACGTATAACGTATAACGTATAACGTATAACGTATAACGTATAACGTATAACGTACAACGTATACCGTATAACGTATAACGTATGACGTATAACGTATAACGTATCACGAATAACGTAAAACGTATAACGCATAACGTATAACGTATAACGTGTAACGAAACACGTATAACGAATAACGTAAAACGTATAACGCAAAACATGTAACGTATAACGTATAACCTATAACGTATAACGTATAACGTATAACGTATAACGAATAACGTAAAACGTATAACGCATAACGTATAACGTATAACGTGTAACGAAGAACGTATAACGTATAACCTATAACGTATAACGTATAACGTATAACGTATAACGAATAACGTAAAACGTATAACGCATAACGTATAACGTATAACGTGTAACGAAGAACGTATAACGAATAACGTATAACGTATATCGTATAACGTATAATGTATAACGTATAACGTATAAGGTATAACGTATAACGTATAACGTATAACGTATAACGTATAACGTATAACGTATAACGTATAACGTATAACGTATAACGTATATCGTAAAACGTATAACGCATTACGTATAAAGAATAACGTATAACGTATAACGTATAAAGAATAACGTATAACGTATAACGTATAACGAATAACGTAGAACGTATAACGCATAACGTATAATGTATAACGTGTAACGAAGAACGTATAACGAATAACGTATAACGTACATCGTATAACGTATAACGTATAACGTATAACGTATATCGTAAAACGTATAACGTATAACGTATAACGTATAACGTATAACGTATAACGTATAACGTATAACGTATAACGTATAACGTATAACGTATAACGTATAACGTATAACGTATAACGTATAACGTATAACGTATAACGTATAACGTATAACGTATAACGTATAACGTATAACGTATAACGTATTTCGTATAACGTATAACGTATAACGTATAACGTATAACGTATAACGTATAACGTATAACGTATAACGTATAACGTATAACGTATAACGTATAACGTATAACGTATAACGTAGAACGTAGAACGTATAACATGTAACGTATAACGTATAACGTATAACGTATAACGTATAACGTATAACGTATAACGTATAACGTATAACGTATAACGTATAACGTATAACGTATAACGTATAACGTATAACGTATAACCTACAACGTATACCGTATCACGTATAATGTATTACGAATAACGTGTAACGTATAACGTATAACGTATAACGTATAACGTATAACGTATAACGTATAACGTATATCGTATAACATATAACGCATAACGTATATCGTATACCGTATAACGTATAACGTATAACGTATAACGTATAACGTATAACGCTTAACGAATAACGTATAACGTATAACCTATGACATATAACGTATAACGTATAACGTATAATGTATATCGTATAACGTATAACGTATAACGCATAACGAATAACGTATAACGTATAACCTATGGCGTATAACGTATAACGTATAACGTATAACATATAACGCATAACGTATATCGTATACCGTATAACGTATAACGTATAACGTATAACGTATAACGTATAACGTATAACGTATAACGTATAACGTATAACGTATAACGCCTAACGAATAACGTGTAACGTATAACCTATGACGTATAACGTATAACGTATAACGTATCACGTATATCGTATAACGTATAACGTATAACGTATTACGTATAACGTATAACGTATAACGTATTACGTATAACGTATAACGTATAACGTATAACGTATAACGTATAACGTATCACGAATAACGTAAAACGCATAACGTATATCGTATACCGTATAACGTATAACGTATAACGTATAACGTATAACGTATAACGTATAACGTATAACATATAACGCATAACGTATAACGTAAAACGTATAACGTATAACGTATAAGGTATAACCTATGACGTATAACGTATAACGTATAACGTATAACGTATAACGTATAACGTATAACGTATTACGTATAACGTATAACGTATAACGTATAACGTATAACGTATAACGTATAACGTATAACGTATTACGTATAACGTATAACGTATAACCTATGACGTATAACGTATAACGTATAACGTATAACGTATAACGTATAACGTATTACGTATAACGTATAACGTATAACGTATAACGTATAACGTATAACGTATAACGTATTACGTATAACGTATAACGTATAACGTATAACGTATAACGTATAACGAATAACGTATAACGTAAAACGTATAACGCATAACGTATAACGTATAACGTGTAACGAAGAACGTATAACGAATAACGTATATCGTATATCCTATAACGTATAACGCATAACGTATAACGTATAAGCTATAACGTATAACGTATAACGTACAACGTATACCGTATCACGTATAACGTATACCGTATAACGAATAACGTATAACGTATAACGTATAACGTATAACGTATAACGTATAACGTATGACGTATAACGTATAACGTATAACGTAGAACGTATAACGTATTTATAACGTATATCGTAAAACGTATAACGTATAACGTATAACGTATAACGTATAACGCATAACGAATAACGTATAACGTATAACCTATGACGTATAACGTATAACGTATAACGTATAACATATAACGCATAACGTATATCGTATACCGTATAACGTATAACGTATAACGTATAACGTATAACGTATAACGTATAACGCCTAACGAATAACGTATAACGTATAACCTATGACGTATAACGTATAACGTATAACGTATCACGTATATCGTATAACGTATAACGTATAATGTATTACGTATAACGTATAACGCATAACGTATAACGTATACCGTATCACGTATAACGTATACCGTATAACGTATAACGTATAACGTATAACGTTTAACGTATAACGTATAAAGTATAACGTATAACGTATAAAGTATAACGTTTAACGTATAACGTATGACGTATAACGTACAACGAATAACGTAAAACGTATAACGCATAACGTATAACGTATAACGTACAACGTATACCGTATCACGTATAACGTATACCGTATAACGAATAACGTATAACGTATAACGTATAACGTATAGTATAACGTATAACGTATAACGTATAACGTATAACGTAGAACGTATAACGTATTTATAACGTATATCGTAAAACGTATAACGTATAACGTATAACGTATAACGTATAACGTATAACGTATAACGTATAACGTATAACGTATAACGTATAACGTATAACGTATAACGTATAACGTATAACGTATAACGTATAACGTATAACGTACACCGTATAACGTATAACGTATAACGTATAACGTTTATCGTAAAAAACGTATAACGTATAACGTATAAAGAATAACGTATAACGTATAACGTATAACGTATAAAGAATAACGTATAACGTATAACGTATAACGAATAACGTAAAACGTATAACGCATAACGTATAACGTATAACGTGTAACGAAGAACGTATAACGAATAACGTATAACGTGTATCGTATAACGTAGAATGTATAACGTATTATATAACGTATAACGTATATCGTAAAACGTATAACGTATAACGTATAACGTATAACGTATAACGTATAGTATAACGTATAACGTATAACGTATAACGTATAACGTAGAACGTATAACGTATTTATAACGTATATCGTAAAACGTATAACGTATAACGTATAACGTATAACGTATAACGTATAACGTATGACGTATAACGTATAACGTATAACGTATAACGTATAACGTATAACGTATAACGTATAACGTACACCGTATAACGTATAACGTATAACGTATAACGTTTATCGTAAAAAACGTATAACGTATAACGTATAAAGAATAACGTATAACGTATAACGTATAACGTATAAAGAATAACGTATAACGTATAACGTATAACGAATAACGTAAAACGTATAACGCATAACGTATAACGTATAACGTGTAACGAAGAACGTATAACGAATAACGTATAACGTATATCGTATAACGTAGAATGTATAACGTATTCTATAACGTATAACGTATATCGTAAAACGTATAACGTATAACGTATAACGTATAACGTATAACGTATAACGTATAACGTATAACGTATAACGTATAACGTATAACGTATAACGTATAGCGTATAACGTATAACGTATAACGTATAACGTATACCGTATAACGTATAACCTATGACGTATAACGTACAACGTATAACGTATAACGTATAACGTATAACGTATAACGTATAACGTATAACCTATAACGTATAACGTATAACGTATAACGTATAACGAATAACGTAAAACGTATAACGCATAACGTATAACGTATAACGTGTAACGAAGAACGTATAACGTATAACCTATAACGTATAACGTATAACGTATAACGTATAACGAATAACGTAAAACGTATAACGCATAACGTATAACGTATAACGTGTAACGAAGAACGTATAACGAATAACGTATAACCTATATCGTATAACGTATAATGTATAACGTATAACGTATAAGGTATAACGTATAACGTATAACGTATAACGTATAACGTATAACGTCTAACGTATATCGTAAAACGTATAACGTATTACGTATAAAGAATAACGTATAACGTATAACGTATAAAGAATAACGTATAACGTATAACGTATAACGAATAACGTAGAACGTATAACGCATAACGTATAATGTATAACGTGTAACGAAGAACGTATAACGAATAACGTATAACGTACATCGTATAACGTATAACGTATAACGTATAACGTATATCGTAAAACGTATAACGTATAACGTATAACGTATAACGTATAACCTATAACGTATAACGTATAACGTATAACGTATAACGTATAACGTATAACGTATAACGTATAACGTATAACGTATAACGTATAACGTATAACGTATAACGTATAACGTATAACGTATAACGTATAACGTATAACGTTTGACGTATTACGTATAACGTAAAACGTATAACGTATAACGTATAACGTATGACGTATAACGTATAACGTATTACGTATAACGTATAACGTATAACGTATAACGTATAACGAATAACGTATAACGTAAAACGTATAACGTATAACGTATAACGTATAACCTATGACGTATAACGTATAACGTATAACGTATAACGTATAACGTATAACGTATAACGTATAACGTATAACCTATAACGTATAACGTATAACGTATAACGAATAACGTAAAACGTATAACGAATAACGTATAACGTATATCGTATAACGTATAACGCATAACGTATAACGTATAACGTATAACGTATAACGCATAAAGAATAACGTATAACGTATAACGTATAACGTATAACGTATAACGTATAACGTATAACGTATAACGTATAACGTATAACGTATAACGTGTAACGTATAACGTATAACGTATAACGTATAACGTATAACGTAGAACGTATAACGTATAACGTATAACGTATAACGTATAACGTATTACGTATAACGTGTAACGAATAACGTATAACGTAAAACGTATAACGTATAACGTATAACGTATAACCTATGACGTATAACGTATAACGTATAACGTATAACGTATAACGTATAACGTATAACGTATTACGTATAACGTATAACGTATAACGTGTAACGTATAACGTATAACGTATAACGTATAACGTATAACGTAACAACGTATAACGTATAACGTATAACGTAAAACGTATAACGTAAAACGTATAACGTATAACGTATAACGAATACCGTAAAACGTATAACGCATAACGTATATCGTATACCGTATAACGTATAACGTATAACGTATAACGTATAACGCATAAAGAATAACGTATAACGTATAACCTATGACGTATAACGTATAACGTATAACGTATAACGTATAACGTGTATCGTATAACGTATAACGTATAACGTATAACGTATAACGTATAACGTATGACGTATAACGTATAACGTATAACGAATAACGTATAACGTATAACGTATAACGTATAACGTATAACGTACAACGTATACCGTATAACGTATAACGTATGACGTATAACGTATAACGTATCACGAATAACGTAAAACGTATAACGCATAACGTATAACGTATAACGTGTAACGAAACACGTATAACGAATAACGTAAAACTTATAACGCAAAACATGTAACGTATAACGTATAACCTATAACGTATAACGTATAACGTATAACGTATAGTATAACGTATAACGTATAACGTATAACGTATAACGTAGAACGTATAACGTATTTATAACGTATATCGTAAAACGTATAACGTATAACGTATAACGTATAACGTATAACGTATAACGTATGACGTATAACGTATAACGTATAACGTATAACGTATAACGTATAACGTATAACGTATAACGTACACCGTATAACGTATAACGTATAACGTATAACGTTTATCGTAAAAAACGTATAACGTATAACGTATAAAGAATAACGTATAACGTATAACGTATAACGTATAAAGAATAACGTATAACGTATAACGTATAACGAATAACGTAAAACGTATAACGCATAACGTATAACGTATAACGTGTAACGAAGAACGTATAACGAATAACGTATAACGTATATCGTATAACGTAGAATGTATAACGTATTCTATAACGTATAACGTATATCGTAAAACGTATAACGTATAACGTATAACGTATAACGTATAACGTATAACGTATAACGTATAACGTATAACGTATAACGTATAACGTATAACGTATAGCGTATAACGTATAACGTATAACGTATAACGTATACCGTATAACGTATAACCTATGACGTATAACGTACAACGTATAACGTATAACGTATAACGTATAACGTATAACGTATAACGTATATCCTATAACGTATAACGTATAACGTATAACGTATAACGAATAACGTAAAACGTATAACGCATAACGTATAACGTATAACGTGTAACGAAGAACGTATAACGTATAACCTATAACGTATAACGTATAACGTATAACGTATAACGAATAACGTAAAACGTATAACGCATAACGTATAACGTATAACGTGTAACGAAGAACGTATAACGAATAACGTATAACCTATATCGTATAACGTATAATGTATAACGTATAACGTATAAGGTATAACGTATAACGTATAACGTATAACGTATAACGTATAACGTCTAACGTATATCGTAAAACGTATAACGTATTACGTATAAAGAATAACGTATAACGTATAACGTATAAAGAATAACGTATAACGTATAACGTATAACGAATAACGTAGAACGTATAACGCATAACGTATAATGTATAACGTGTAACGAAGAACGTATAACGAATAACGTATAACGTACATCGTATAACGTATAACGTATAACGTATAACGTATATCGTAAAACGTATAACGTATAACGTATAACGTATAACGTATAACCTATAACGTATAACGTATAACGTATAACGTATAACGTATAACGTATAACGTATAACGTATAACGTATAACGTATAACGTATAACGTATAACGTATAACGTATAACGTATAACGTATAACGTATAACGTATAACGTATAACGTTTAACGAATTACGTATAACGTAAAACGTATAACGTATAACGTATAACGTATGACGTATAACGTATAACGTATTACGTATAACGTATAACGTATAACGTATAACGTATAACGAATAACGTATAACGTAAAACGTATAACGTATAACGTATAACGTATAACCTATGACGTATAACGTATAACGTATAACGTATAACGTATAACGTATAACGTATAACGTATAACGTATAACCTATAACGTATAACGTATAACGTATAACGAATAACGTAAAACGTATAACGAATAACGTATAACGTATATCGTATAACGTATAACGCATAACGTATAACGTATAACGTATAACGTATAACGCATAAAGAATAACGTATAACGTATAACGTATAACGTATAACGTATAACGTATAACGTATAACGTATAACGTATAACGTATAACGTATAACGTGTAACGTATAACGTATAACGTATAACGTATAACGTATAACGTAGAACGTATAACGTATAACGTATAACGTATAACGTATAACGTATTACGTATAACGTGTAACGAATAACGTATAACGTAAAACGTATAACGTATAACGTATAACGTATAACCTATGACGTATAACGTATAACGTATAACGTATAACGTATAACGTATAACGTATAACGTATTACGTATAACGTATAACGTATAACGTGTAACGTATAACGTATAACGTATAACGTATAACGTATAACGTAACAACGTATAACGTATAACGTATAACGTAAAACGTATAACGTAAAACGTATAACGTATAACGTATAACGAATACCGTAAAACGTATAACGCATAACGTATATCGTATACCGTATAACGTATAACGTATAACGTATAACGTATAACGCATAAAGAATAACGTATAACGTATAACCTATGACGTATAACGTATAACGTATAACGTATAACGTATAACGTGTATCGTATAACGTATAACGTATAACGTATAACGTATAACGTATAACGTATAACGTATGACGTATAACGTATAACGTATAACGAATAACGTATAACGTATAACGTATAACGTATAACGTATAACGTACAACGTATACCGTATAACGTATAACGTATGACGTATAACGTATAACGTATCACGAATAACGTAAAACGTATAACGCATAACGTATAACGTATAACGTGTAACGAAACACGTATAACGAATAACGTAAAACTTATAACGCAAAACATGTAACGTATAACGTATAACCTATAACGTATAACGTATAACGTATAACGTATAACGAATAACGTAAAACGTATAACGCATAACGTATAACGTATAACGTGTAACGAAGAACGTATAACGTATAACCTATAACGTATAACGTATAACGTATAACGTATAACGAATAACGTAAAACGTATAACGCATAACGTATGACGTATAACGTGTAACGAAGAACGTATAACGAATAACGTATAACGTATATCGTATAACGTATAATGTATAACGTATAACGTATAAGGTATAACGTATAACGTATAACGTATAACGTATAACGTATAACGTATAACGTATAACGTATAACGTATAACGTATAACGTATAACGTATAACGTATAACGTATAACGTATAACGTATAACGTATAACGTATAACGTATAACGTAGAACGTATAACATGTAACGTATAACGTATAACGTATAACGTGTAACGAAGAACGTATAACGTATAAGGTATAACGTATAACGTATAACGTATAACGTATAACGTATATCGTAAAACGTATAACGCATTACGTATAAAGAATAACGTATAACGTATAACGTATAAAGAATAACGTATAACGTATAACGTATAACGAATAACGTAGAACGTATAACGCATAACGTATAACGTATAACGTATAACGTATAACGTATAACGTATAACGTATAACGTATAACGTATAACGTATAACGTATAACGTATAACGTATAACGTATAACGTATAACGTATAACGTATAACGTATAACGTATAACGTATAACGTATAACATATAACGTAGAACGTATAACATGTAACGTATAACGTATAACGTATAACGTATAACGTATAACGTATAACGTATAACGTATAACGTATAACGTATAACGTATAACGTATAACGTATAACGTATAACGTATAACGTATAACCTACAACGTATACCGTATCACGTATAATGTATTACGAATAACGTGTAACGTATAACGTATAACGTATAACGTGTAACGTATAACGTATAACGTATATCGTATAACATATAACGCATAACGTACAACGTATACCGTATAACGTATAACGTATGACGTATAACGTATAACGTATCACGAATAACGTAAAACGTATAACGCATAACGTATAACGTATAACGTGTAACGAAACACGTATAACGAATAACGTAAAACGTATAACGCAAAACATGTAACGTATAACGTATAACCTATAACGTATAACGTATAACGTATAACGTATAACGAATAACGTAAAACGTATAACGCATAACGTATAACGTATAACGTGTAACGAAGAACGTATAACGTATAACCTATAACGTATAACGTATAACGTATAACGTATAACGAATAACGTAAAACGTATAACGCATAACGTATAACGTATAACGTATAACGTATAACGTATAACGTATAACGTATAACGTATGACGTATAACGTATAACGTATAACGTATAACGTATAACGTATAACGTATAACGTATAACGTACAACGTATACCGTATAACGTATAACGTATGACGTATAACGTATAACGTATCACGAATAACGTAAAACGTATAACGCATAACGTATAACGTATAACGTGTAACGAAACACGTATAACGAATAACGTAAAACGTATAACGCAAAACATGTAACGTATAACGTATAACCTATAACGTATAACGTATAACGTATAACGTATAACGAATAACGTAAAACGTATAACGCATAACGTATAACGTATAACGTGTAACGAAGAACGTATAACGTATAACCTATAACGTATAACGTATAACGTATAACGTATATCGTAAAACGTATAACGCATTACGTATAAAGAATAACGTATAACGTATAACGTATAAAGAATAACGTATAACGTATAACGTATAACGAATAACGTAGAACGTATAACGCATAACGTATAACGTATAACGTATAACGTATAACGTATAACGTATAACGTATAACGTATAACGTATAACGTATAACGTATAACGTATAACGTATAACGTATAACGTATAACGTATAACGTATAACGTATAACGTATAACGTATAACGTAGAACGTATAACATGTAACGTATAACGTATAACGTATAACGTATAACGTATAACGTATAACGTATAACGTATAACGTATAACGTATAACGTATAACGTATAACGTATAACGTATAACCTACAACGTATACCGTATCACGTATAATGTATTACGAATAACGTGTAACGTATAACGTATAACGTATAACGTGTAACGTATAACGTATAACGTATATCGTATAACATATAACGCATAACGTACAACGTATACCGTATAACGTATAACGTATGACGTATAACGTATAACGTATCACGAATAACGTAAAACGTATAACGCATAACGTATAACGTATAACGTGTAACGAAACACGTATAACGAATAACGTAAAACGTATAACGCAAAACATGTAACGTATAACGTATAACCTATAACGTATAACGTATAACGTATAACGTATAACGAATAACGTAAAACGTATAACGCATAACGTATAACGTATAACGTGTAACGAAGAACGTATAACGTATAACCTATAACGTATAACGTATAACGTATAACGTATAACGAATAACGTAAAACGTATAACGCATAACGTATAACGTATAACGTATAACGTATAACGTATAACGTATAACGTATAACGTATGATGTATAACGTATAACGTATAACGTATAACGTATAACGTATAACGTATAACGTATAACGTATAACGTACAACGTATACCGTATAACGTATAACGTATGACGTATAACGTATAACGTATCACGAATAACGTAAAACGTATAACGCATAACGTATAACGTATAACGTGTAACGAAACACGTATAACGAATAACGTAAAACGTATAACGCAAAACATGTAACGTATAACGTATAACCTATAACGTATAACGTATAACGTATAACGTATAACGAATAACGTAAAACGTATAACGCATAACGTATAACGTATAACGTGTAACGAAGAACGTATAACGTATAACCTATAACGTATAACGTATAACGTATAACGTATAACGAATAACGTAAAACGTATAACGCATAACGTATAACGTATAACGTATAACGTATAACGTATAACGTATAACGTATAACGTATAACGTATAACGTATTTCGTATAACGTATAACGTATAACGTATAACGTATAACGTATAACGTATAACGTATAACGTATAACGTATAACGTATAACGTATAACGTATAACGTATAACGTATAACGTATAACGTATAACGTATAACGTATAACGTATAACGTATATCGTATAACGTATAACGTATAACGTATAACGTATAACCTACAACGTATACCGTATCACGTATAATGTATTACGAATAACGTGTAACGTATAACGTATAACGTATAACGTATAACGTATAACGTATAACGTATATCGTATAACATATAACGCATAACGTATATCGTATACCGTATAACGTATAACGTATAACGTATAACGTATAACGTATAACGCTTAACGAATAACGTATAACGTATAACCTATGACATATAACGTATAACGTATAACGTATAACCTATAACGTATAACGTATAACGTATAACGTATAACGAATAACGTAAAACGTATAACGCATAACGTATAACGTATAACGTGTAACGAAGAACGTATAACGTATAACCTATAACGTATAACGTATAACGTATAACGTATAACGAATAACGTAAAACGTATAACGCATAACGTATAACGTATAACGTATAACGTATAACGTATAACGTATAACGTATAACGTATGACGTATAACGTATAACGTATAACGTATAACGTATAACGTATAACGTATAACGTATAACGTACAACGTATACCGTATAACGTATAACGTATTACGTATAACGTATAACGTATAACGTATAACGTATAACGTATAACGTATCACGAATAACGTAAAACGAATAACGTAAAACGTATAACGCATAACGTATAACGTATAACGTATAACGTATAACGTATAACGTATAACGTATAACGTATGACGTATAACGTATAACGTATAACGTATAACGTATAACGTATAACGTATAACGTATAACGTACAACGTATACCGTATAACGTATAACGTATTACGTATAACGTATAACGTATAACGTATAACGTATAACGTATAACGTATCACGAATAACGTAAAACGCATAACGTATATCGTATACCGTATAACGTATAACGTATAACGTATAAAGAATAACGTATAACGTATAACGTATAAAGAATAACGTATAACGTATAACGTATAACGAATAACGTAGAACGTATAACGCATAACGTATAACGTATAACGTGTAACGAAGAACGTATAACGTATAACCTATAACGTATAACGTATAACGTATAACGTATAACGAATAACGTAAAACGTATAACGCATAACGTATAACGTATAACGTATAACGTATAACGTATAACGTATAACGTATAACGTATAACGTATAACGTATAACGTATAACGTATAACGTATGACGTATAACGTATAACGTATAACGTATAACGTATAACGTATAACGTATCACGTATATCGTATAACGTATAACGTATAACGTATTACGTATAACGTATAACGTATAACGTATAACGTATAACGTATAACGTATCACGAATAACGTAAAACGCATAACGTATATCGTATACCGTATAACGTAAAACGTATAACGTATAACGTATAACGTATAACGTATAACATATAACGCATAACGCATATCGTATACCGTATAACGTATAACGTATAACGTATAACGTATAACGTATAACGTATAACGTATAACGCCTAACGAATAACGTATAAGGTATAACCTATGACGTATAACGTATAACGTATAACGTATCACGTATATCGTATAACGTTTAACGTATAACGTATTACGTATAACGTATAACGTATAACGTATAACGTATAACGTATAACGTATCACGAATAACGTAAAACGCATAACGTATATCGTATACCGTATAACGTATAACGTATAACGTATAACGTATAACGTATAACGCATAACGAATAACGTATAACGTATAACCTATGACGTATACCGTATAACGTATAACGTATAACGTATAACGAATAACGTAAAACGTATTACGCATAACGTATTATATAACGTATAACGTATAACGTATAACGTATAACGTATAACGTATGACGTACAACGTATACCGTATCACGTATAATGTATTACGAATAACGTGTAACGTATAACGTATAACGTATAACGTATAACGTATAACGTATAACGTATAACGTATAACGTATAATGCATAACGTATAACGTATAACGTAAAACGTATAACGTACAGCGTATAACGTATAACGTATAACGTATAACGTATAACGTACAACGTATACCGTATCACGTATAATGTATTACGAATAACGTGTAACGTATAACGTATAACGTATAACGTATAACGTACAACGTATAACGTATAACGTATAACGTATAATGCATAACGTATAACGTATAACGTAAAACGCATAACGTATATCGTATACCGTATAACGTATAACGTATAACGTATAACGTATAACGTATAACGCCTAACGAATAACTTATAACGTATAACCTATGACGTATAACGTATAACGTATAACGTATAACGTATATCGTATAACGTATAACGTATAAGGTATTACGTATAACGTATAACGTATAACGTATAACGTATAACGTATAACGTATCACGAATAACGTAAAACGCATAACGTATATCGTACACCGTATAACGTATAGCGTATAACGTATACCGTGTCACGTATAATGTATTACGAATAACGTGTAACGTATAACGTATAACGTATAACGTATAACGTATAACGTATAACGTATAACGTATAACGTATAATGCATAACGTATAACGTATAACGTAAAACGTATAACGTACAACGTATAACGTATAACGTATAACGTATAACGTATAACGTACAACGTATACCGTATCACGTATAATGTATTACGAATAACGTGTAACGTATAACGTATAACGTATAACGTATAACGTACAACGTATAACGTATAACGTATAACGTATAACGTATAACGTATAACGCCTAACGAATAACTTATAACGTATAACCTATGACGTATAACGTATAACGTATAACGTATAACGTATATCGTATAACGTATAACGTATAAGGTATTACGTATAACGTATAACGTAAAACGCATAACGTATATCGTATACCGTATAACGTATAACGTATAACGTATAACGTATAACGTATAACGCCTAACGAATAACTTATAACGTATAACCTATGACGTATAACGTATAACGTATAACGTATAACGTATATCGTATAACGTATAACGTATAAGGTATTACGTATAACGTATAACCTATGACGTATAACGTATAACGTATAACGTATCACGTATATCGTATAACGTATAACGTATAACGTATAACGTATAACGTATCACGAATAACGTAAAACGCATAACGTATATCGTATACCGTATAACGTATCACGTATAACGTATAACGTATAACGTATAACGCATAACGAATAACGTATAACGTATAACCTATGACGTATAACGTATAACGTATAACGTATAACATATAACGCATAACGTATATCGTATACCGTATAACGTATAACGTATAACGTATAACGTATAACGTATAACGTATAACGTACAACGTATAACGTATAACGCCTAACGAATAACGTGTAACGTATAACCTATGACGTATAACGTATAACGTATAACGTATCACGTATATCGTATAACGTATAACGTATAACGTATTACGTATAACGTATAACGTATAACGTATTACGTATAACGTATAACGTATAACGTATAACGTATAACGTATAACGTATCACGAATAACGTAAAACGCATAACGTATATCGTATACCGTATAACGTAAAACGTATAACGTATAACGTATAACGTATAACGTATAACATATAACGCATAACGTATATCGTATACCGTATAACGTATAACGTATAACGTATAACGAATAACGTAAAACGTATAACGCATAACGTATAACGTATAACGTGTAACGAAGAACGTATAACGAATAACGTATAACCTATATCGTATAACGTATAATGTATAACGTATAACGTATAACGCATAACGAATAACGTATAACGTATAACGTATAACGTATAACGTATCACGAATAACGTAAAACGTATAACGCATAACGTATAACGTATAACGTGTAACGAAGAACGTATAACGAATGACGTAAGACGTGTTACGTATTACATATTTCGTACAACGTGTAACGTGTATCGTATAACTTATGACGTATAACTTATAACGTATGACGTATAACGTATAACTTGTAACGAAAAACGTATAACGAATAACGTAAAACGTATGACGCATTACATATTACATATAACGTATAACGCAAAACGTATAACGTATAACGTATAACGTACAACGAATAACGTAAAACGTATAACGCATAACGTATAACGTAAAACGTATAACGTATAACGTACAACGAATAACGTAAAACGTATAACGCATAACGTATAACGTATAACGTACAACGTATACCGTATCACGTATATCGTATACCGTATAACGAATAACGTATAACGTATAACGTATAACGTATAGTATAACGTATAACGTATAACGTATAACGTATAACGTAGAACGTATAACGTATTTATAACGTATATCGTAAAACGTATAACGTATAACGTATAACGTATAACGTATAACGTATAACGTATAACGTATAACGTATAACGTATAACGTATAACGTATAACGTATAACGTATAACGTATAACGTATAACGTATAACGTATAACGTATACCGTATAACGTATAACGTATAACGTATAACGTTTATCGTAAAAAACGTATAACGTATAACGTATAAAGAATAACGTATAACGTATAACGTATAACGTATAAAGAATAGCGTATAACGTATAACGTATAACGTATAAAGAATAACGTATAACGTATAACGTATAACGAATAACGTAAAACGTATAACGCATAACGTATAACGTATAACGTGTAACGAAGAACCTATAACGAATAACGTATAACGTATATCGTATAACGTAGAATGTATAACGTATAACGTATAACGTATATCGTAAAACGTATAACGTATAACGTATAACGTATAACGTATAACGTATAACGTATAACGTATAACGTATAACGTATAACGTATAACGTATAACCTATAACGTATAACGTATAACGTATAACGTATAACGAATAACGTAAAACGTATAACGCATAACGTATAACGTATAACGTGTAACGAAGAACGTATAACGAATAACGTATAACCTATATCGTATAACGTATAATGTATAACGTATAACGTATAAGGTATAACGTATAACGTATAACGTATAACGTATAACGTATAACGTATAACGTATATCGTAAAACGTATAACGTATTACGTATAAAGAATAACGTATAACGTATAACGTATAAAGAATAACGTATAACGTATAACGTATAACGAATAACGTAGAACGTATAACGCATAACGTATAATGTATAACGTGTAACGAAGAACGTATAACGAATAACGTATAACGTATAACGTATAACGTATAACGTATAACGTATAACGTATAACGTATAACGTATAACGTATACCGTATAACGTATAACGTGTAACGTATAACGTATAACGTATAACGTATAACGTATAACGTATACCGTATAACGTATAACGTATAACGTATAACGTATAACGTATAACGTATAACGTATAACGTATAACGTATAACGTATTTCGTATAAAGTATAACGTATAACGTATAACGTATAACGAATATCGTATAACGTAAAACGTATAACGCATAATGTATTACGAATAACGTGAAACGTATAACGTGTAACGTATAACGTGTAACGTAAAACGTATAACGTATAACGTATAACGTATAACGTATAACGCATAACGAATAACGTATAACGTATACCCTATGACGTATAACGTATAACGTATATCGTATAACGTATAACGTATAACGTATTACGTATAACGTATGACGTGTAACGTATAACGTATAACGTATAACGTATAACGTATAACGTATAACGCATAACGTATAACCTATGACGTATAACGTATAACGTATAACGTATAACGTATAACGTATAACGTATAACGTATAACGTATAACGTATAACGCCTAACGAATAACGTGTAACGTATAACCTATGACGTATAACGTATAACGTATAACGTATCACGTATAACGTATAACGTATAACGTATAACGTATAACGTACAACGTATACTGTATCACGTATAATGTATTACGAATAACGTGTAACGTATAACGTATAACGTATAACGTATAACGTATAACGTATAACGTATATCGTATAACATATAACGCATAACGTATATCGTATACCGTATAACGTATAACGTATAACGTATAACGTATAACGTATAACGTATAACGCCTAACGAATAACGTATAACGTATAACCTATGACGTATAACGTATAACGTATAACGTATAACGTATATCGTATAACGTATAACGTATAACGTATTACGTATAACGTATAACGTATAACGTATAACGTATAACGTATAACTTATAACGTATCACGAATAACGTAAAACGCATAACGTATATCGTATACCGTATAACGTATCACGTATAACGTATAACGTATAACGTATAACGTATAACGCATAACGAATAACGTATAACGTATAACCTATGACGTATAACGTATAACGTATAACGTATAACATATAACGCATAACGTATATCGTATACCGTATAACGTATAACGTATAACGTATAACGTATAACGTATAACGTATAACGTACAACGTATAACGTATAACGCCTAACGAATAACGTGTAACGTATAACCTATGACGTATAACGTATAACGTATAACGTATCACGTATATCGTATAACGTATAACGTATAACGTATTACGTATAACGTATAACGTATAACGTATAACGTATTACGTATAACGTATAACGTATAACGTATAACGTATAACGTATAACGTATCACGAATAACGTAAAACGCATAACGTATATCGTATACCGTATAACGTAAAACGTATAACGTATAACGTATAACGTATAACGTATAACATATAACGCATAACGTATATCGTATACCGTATAACGTATAACGTATAACGTATAACGTATAACGTATAACGCCTAACGAATAACGTACAACGTATAACCTATGACGTATAACGTATAACGTATAACGTATCACGTATATCGTATAACGTATATCGTATAACGTATTACGTATAACGTATAACGTATAACGTATAACGAATAACGTATAACGTATAACGTATCACGAATAACGTAAAACGTATAACGCATAACGTATAACGTATAACGTGTAACGAAGAACGTATAACGAATGACGTAAAACGTATTACGTATTACATATTTCGTATAACGTATAACGTGTATCGTATAACTTATGACGTATAACTTATAACGTATGACGTATAACGTATAACTTGTAACGAAAAACGTATAACGAATAACGTAAAACGTATGACGCATTACATATTACATATAACGTATAACGCAAAACGTATAACGTATAACGTATAACGTACAACGAATAACGTAAAACGTATAACGCATAACGTATAACGTAAAACGTATAACGTATAACGTACAACGAATAACGTAAAACGTATAACGCATAACGTATAACCTATAACGTACAACGTATACCGTATCACGTATAACGTATACCGTATAACGAATAACGTATAACGTATAACGTATAACGTATAGTATAACGTATGACGTATAACGTATAACGTATAACGTAGAACGTATAACGTATTTATAACGTATATCGTAAAACGTATAACGTATAACGTATAACGTACAACGTATAACGTATAACGTATACCGTATAACGTATAACGTATACCGTATAACGTATACCGTATAACGTATAACGTATACCGTATAACGTATAACGTATAACGTATAACGTATAACGTTTATCGTAAAACGTATAACGTATAACGTATAAAGAATAACGTATAACGTATAACGTATAACGTATAACGTATAACGTATAAAGAATAACGTATAACGTATAACGTATAACGAATAACGTGAAACGTATAACGCATAACGTATAACGTATAACGTGTAACGAAGAACGTATAACGAATAACGTACAACGTATATCGTATAACGTAGAATGTATAACGTATAACGTATAACGTATATCGTAAAACGTATAACGTATAACGTATAACGTATAACGTATAACGTATAACGTATAACGTATAACGTATAACGTATAACGTAGAACGTATAACGTATTTATAACGTATATCGTAAAACGTATAACGTATAACGTATAACGAATATCGTATAACGTAAAACGTATAACGCATAACGTATAACGTATAACGTGTAACGAAGAACGTATAACGAATAACGTATATCGTATACCGTATAACGTATAACGTATAACGTATAACGTATAACGTATAACGCCTAACGAATAACGTATACCGTATAACGTATAACGTGTAACGTATAACGTATAACGTATAACGTATAACGTATAACGTATAACGTATAACGTATAACGTATAACCTATGACGTATAACGTATAACGTATAACGTATAACGTATAACGTATAACGTATAACGTATAACGTATAACGTATAACGCCTAACGAATAACGTGTAACGTATAACCTATGACGTATAACGTATAACGTATAACGTATCACGTATAACGTATAACGTATAACGTATAACGTATAACGTACAACGTATACTGTATCACGTATAATGTATTACGAATAACGTGTAACGTATAACGTATAACGTATAACGTATAACGTATAACGTATAACGTATAACGTATATCGTATAACATATAACGCATAACGTATATCGTATACCGTATAACGTATAACGTATAACGTATAACGTATAACGTATAACGCCTAACGAATAACGTAAAACGTATAACCTATGACGTATAACGTATAACGTATAACGTATAACGTATATCGTATAACGTATAACGTATAACGTATTACGTATAACGTATAACGTATAACGTATAACGTATAACGTATAACGTATAACGTATCACGAATAACGTAAAACGCATAACGTATATCGTATACCGTATAACGTATCACGTATAACGTATAACGTATAACGTATAACGCATAACGAATAACGTATAACGTATAACCTATGACGTATAACGTATAACGTATAACGTATAACATATAACGCATAACGTATATCGTATACCGTATAACGTATAACGTATAACGTATAACGTATAACGTATAACGTATAACGTACAACGTATAACGTATAACGTATAACGTATAACGTATAACGTATCACGAATAACGTAAAACGTATAACGCATAACGTATAACGTATAACGTGTAACGAAGAACGTATAACGAATGACGTAAAACGTATTACGTATTACATATTTCGTATAACGTATAACGTGTATCGTATAACTTATGACGTATAACTTATAACGTATGACGTATAACGTATAACTTGTAACGAAAAACGTATAACGAATAACGTAAAACGTATGACGCATTACATATTACATATAACGTATAACGCAAAACGTATAACGTATAACGTATAACGTACAACGAATAACGTAAAACGTATAACGCATAACGTATATCGTATACCGTATAACGTATAACGTATAACGTATAACGTTTATCGTAAAAAACGTATAACGTATAACGTATAAAGAATAACGTATAACGTATAACGTATAACGTATAAAGAATAGCGTATAACGTATAACGTATAACGTATAAAGAATAACGTATAACGTATAACGTATAACGAATAACGTAAAACGTATAACGCATAACGTATAACGTATAACGTGTAACGAAGAACCTATAACGAATAACGTATAACGTATATCGTATAACGTAGAATGTATAACGTATAACGTATAACGTATATCGTAAAACGTATAACGTATAACGTATAACGTATAACGTATAACGTATAACGTATAACGTATAACGTATAACGTATAACGTATAACGTATAACCTATAACGTATAACGTATAACGTATAACGTATAACGAATAACGTAAAACGTATAACGCATAACGTATAACGTATAACGTGTAACGAAGAACGTATAACGAATAACGTATAACCTATATCGTATAACGTATAATGTATAACGTATAACGTATAAGGTATAACGTATAACGTATAACGTATAACGTATAACGTATAACGTATAACGTATATCGTAAAACGTATAACGTATTACGTATAAAGAATAACGTATAACGTATAACGTATAAAGAATAACGTATAACGTATAACGTATAACGAATAACGTAGAACGTATAACGCATAACGTATAATGTATAACGTGTAACGAAGAACGTATAACGAATAACGTATAACGTATAACGTATAACGTATAACGTATAACGTATAACGTATAACGTATAACGTATAACGTATACCGTATAACGTATAACGTGTAACGTATAACGTATAACGTATAACGTATAACGTATAACGTATACCGTATAACGTATAACGTATAACGTATAACGTATAACGTATAACGTATAACGTATAACGTATAACGTATAACGTATTTCGTATAAAGTATAACGTATAACGTATAACGTATAACGAATATCGTATAACGTAAAACGTATAACGCATAATGTATTACGAATAACGTGAAACGTATAACGTGTAACGTATAACGTGTAACGTAAAACGTATAACGTATAACGTATAACGTATAACGTATAACGCATAACGAATAACGTATAACGTATACCCTATGACGTATAACGTATAACGTATATCGTATAACGTATAACGTATAACGTATTACGTATAACGTATGACGTGTAACGTATAACGTATAACGTATAACGTATAACGTATAACGTATAACGCATAACGTATAACCTATGACGTATAACGTATAACGTATAACGTATAACGTATAACGTATAACGTATAACGTATAACGTATAACGTATAACGCCTAACGAATAACGTGTAACGTATAACCTATGACGTATAACGTATAACGTATAACGTATCACGTATAACGTATAACGTATAACGTATAACGTATAACGTACAACGTATACTGTATCACGTATAATGTATTACGAATAACGTGTAACGTATAACGTATAACGTATAACGTATAACGTATAACGTATAACGTATATCGTATAACATATAACGCATAACGTATATCGTATACCGTATAACGTATAACGTATAACGTATAACGTATAACGTATAACGTATAACGCCTAACGAATAACGTATAACGTATAACCTATGACGTATAACGTATAACGTATAACGTATAACGTATATCGTATAACGTATAACGTATAACGTATTACGTATAACGTATAACGTATAACGTATAACGTATAACGTATAACTTATAACGTATCACGAATAACGTAAAACGCATAACGTATATCGTATACCGTATAACGTATCACGTATAACGTATAACGTATAACGTATAACGTATAACGCATAACGAATAACGTATAACGTATAACCTATGACGTATAACGTATAACGTATAACGTATAACATATAACGCATAACGTATATCGTATACCGTATAACGTATAACGTATAACGTATAACGTATAACGTATAACGTATAACGTACAACGTATAACGTATAACGCCTAACGAATAACGTGTAACGTATAACCTATGACGTATAACGTATAACGTATAACGTATCACGTATATCGTATAACGTATAACGTATAACGTATTACGTATAACGTATAACGTATAACGTATAACGTATTACGTATAACGTATAACGTATAACGTATAACGTATAACGTATAACGTATCACGAATAACGTAAAACGCATAACGTATATCGTATACCGTATAACGTAAAACGTATAACGTATAACGTATAACGTATAACGTATAACATATAACGCATAACGTATATCGTATACCGTATAACGTATAACGTATAACGTATAACGTATAACGTATAACGCCTAACGAATAACGTACAACGTATAACCTATGACGTATAACGTATAACGTATAACGTATCACGTATATCGTATAACGTATATCGTATAACGTATTACGTATAACGTATAACGTATAACGTATAACGAATAACGTATAACGTATAACGTATCACGAATAACGTAAAACGTATAACGCATAACGTATAACGTATAACGTGTAACGAAGAACGTATAACGAATGACGTAAAACGTATTACGTATTACATATTTCGTATAACGTATAACGTGTATCGTATAACTTATGACGTATAACTTATAACGTATGACGTATAACGTATAACTTGTAACGAAAAACGTATAACGAATAACGTAAAACGTATGACGCATTACATATTACATATAACGTATAACGCAAAACGTATAACGTATAACGTATAACGTACAACGAATAACGTAAAACGTATAACGCATAACGTATAACGTAAAACGTATAACGTATAACGTACAACGAATAACGTAAAACGTATAACGCATAACGTATAACCTATAACGTACAACGTATACCGTATCACGTATAACGTATACCGTATAACGAATAACGTATAACGTATAACGTATAACGTATAGTATAACGTATGACGTATAACGTATAACGTATAACGTAGAACGTATAACGTATTTATAACGTATATCGTAAAACGTATAACGTATAACGTATAACGTACAACGTATAACGTATAACGTATACCGTATAACGTATAACGTATACCGTATAACGTATACCGTATAACGTATAACGTATACCGTATAACGTATAACGTATAACGTATAACGTATAACGTTTATCGTAAAACGTATAACGTATAACGTATAAAGAATAACGTATAACGTATAACGTATAACGTATAACGTATAACGTATAAAGAATAACGTATAACGTATAACGTATAACGAATAACGTGAAACGTATAACGCATAACGTATAACGTATAACGTGTAACGAAGAACGTATAACGAATAACGTACAACGTATATCGTATAACGTAGAATGTATAACGTATAACGTATAACGTATATCGTAAAACGTATAACGTATAACGTATAACGTATAACGTATAACGTATAACGTATAACGTATAACGTATAACGTATAACGTAGAACGTATAACGTATTTATAACGTATATCGTAAAACGTATAACGTATAACGTATAACGAATATCGTATAACGTAAAACGTATAACGCATAACGTATAACGTATAACGTGTAACGAAGAACGTATAACGAATAACGTATATCGTATACCGTATAACGTATAACGTATAACGTATAACGTATAACGTATAACGCCTAACGAATAACGTATACCGTATAACGTATAACGTGTAACGTATAACGTATAACGTATAACGTATAACGTATAACGTATAACGTATAACGTATAACGTATAACCTATGACGTATAACGTATAACGTATAACGTATAACGTATAACGTATAACGTATAACGTATAACGTATAACGTATAACGCCTAACGAATAACGTGTAACGTATAACCTATGACGTATAACGTATAACGTATAACGTATCACGTATAACGTATAACGTATAACGTATAACGTATAACGTACAACGTATACTGTATCACGTATAATGTATTACGAATAACGTGTAACGTATAACGTATAACGTATAACGTATAACGTATAACGTATAACGTATAACGTATATCGTATAACATATAACGCATAACGTATATCGTATACCGTATAACGTATAACGTATAACGTATAACGTATAACGTATAACGCCTAACGAATAACGTAAAACGTATAACCTATGACGTATAACGTATAACGTATAACGTATAACGTATATCGTATAACGTATAACGTATAACGTATTACGTATAACGTATAACGTATAACGTATAACGTATAACGTATAACGTATAACGTATCACGAATAACGTAAAACGCATAACGTATATCGTATACCGTATAACGTATCACGTATAACGTATAACGTATAACGTATAACGCATAACGAATAACGTATAACGTATAACCTATGACGTATAACGTATAACGTATAACGTATAACATATAACGCATAACGTATATCGTATACCGTATAACGTATAACGTATAACGTATAACGTATAACGTATAACGTATAACGTACAACGTATAACGTATAACGTATAACGTATAACGTATAACGTATCACGAATAACGTAAAACGTATAACGCATAACGTATAACGTATAACGTGTAACGAAGAACGTATAACGAATGACGTAAAACGTATTACGTATTACATATTTCGTATAACGTATAACGTGTATCGTATAACTTATGACGTATAACTTATAACGTATGACGTATAACGTATAACTTGTAACGAAAAACGTATAACGAATAACGTAAAACGTATGACGCATTACATATTACATATAACGTATAACGCAAAACGTATAACGTATAACGTATAACGTACAACGAATAACGTAAAACGTATAACGCATAACGTATATCGTATACCGTATAACGTATAACGTATAACGCATAACGTATAACGTAAAACGTATAACGTATAACGTACAACGAATAACGTAAAACGTATAACGCATAACGTATAACCTATAACGTACAACGTATACCGTATCACGTATAACGTATACCGTATAACGAATAACGTATAACGTATAACGTATAACGTATAGTATAACGTATGACGTATAACGTATAACGTATAACGTAGAACGTATAACGTATTTATAACGTATATCGTAAAACGTATAACGTATAACGTATAACGTACAACGTATAACGTATAACGTATACCGTATAACGTATAACGTATACCGTATAACGTATACCGTATAACGTATAACGTATACCGTATAACGTATAACGTATAACGTATAACGTTTATCGTAAAACGTATAACGTATAACGTATAAAGAATAACGTATAACGTATAACGTATAACGTATAAAGAATAACGTATAACGTATAACGTATAACGAATAACGTGAAACGTATAACGCATAACGTATAACGTATAACGTGTAACGAAGAACGTATAACGAATAACGTACAACGTATATCGTATAACGTAGAATGTATAACGTATAACGTATAACGTATATCGTAAAACGTATAACGTATAACGTATAACGTATAACGTATAACGTATAACGTATAACGTATAACGTATAACGTATAACGTAGAACGTATAACGTATTTATAACGTATATCGTAAAACGTATAACGTATAACGTATAACGAATATCGTATAACGTAAAACGTATAACGCATAACGTATAACGTATAACGTGTAACGAAGAACGTATAACGAATAACGTATATCGTATACCGTATAACGTATAACGTATAACGTATAACGTATAACGTATAACGCCTAACGAATAACGTATACCGTATAACGTATAACGTGTAACGTATAACGTATAACGTATAACGTATAACGTATAACGTATAACGTATAACGTATAACGTATAACCTATGACGTATAACGTATAACGTATAACGTATAACGTATAACGTATAACGTATAACCTATAACGTATAACGTATAACGTATAACGAATAACGTAAAACGTATAACGTATAACGTATAACGAATACCGTAAAACGTATAACGCATAACGTATATCGTATACCGTATAACGTATAACGTATAACGTATAACGTATAACGCATAAAGAATAACGTATAACGTATAACCTATGACGTATAACGTATAACGTATAACGTATAACGTATAACGTATAACGTATAACGTATAACGTATAACGCATAAAGAATAACGTATAACGTATAACGTATAACGTATAACGTATAACGTATAACGTATAACGTATAACGTATAACGTATAACGTATAACGTATAACGTATAACGTATAACGTATAACGTGTAACGTATAACGTATAACGTATAACGTATAACGTATAACGTAGAACGTATAACGTATAACGTATAACGTAAAACGTATAACGTAAAACGTATAACGTATAACGTATAACGAATACCGTAAAACGTATAACGCATAACGTATATCGTATACCGTATAACGTATAACGTATAACGTATAACGTATAACGCATAAAGAATAACGTATAACGTATAACCTATGACGTATAACGTATAACGTATAACGTATAACGTATAACGTATAACGTATAACGTATAACGAATAACGTAAAACGTATAACGTATAACGTATAACGTATAACCTATGACGTATAACGTATAACGTATAACGTATAACGTATAACGTATAACGTATAACGTATAACGTATAACGTATAACGTATAACGTATAACGTATAACGTATATCGTATAACGTATAACGTATATCGTATAACGTATAACGCATAACGTATAACGTATAAGCTATAACGTATAACGTATAACGTATAACGTATAACGTATAACGTATTACGTATAACGTATAACGTATAACGTATTACGTATAACGTAAAACGTATAACGTATAACGTACCACGAATAACGTATGACGTATAACGTATAACGAATAACGTATAACGTATAACGTATAACGTATAACGAATAACGTATAACGTAAAACGTATAACGTATAACGTATAACGTATAACCTATGACGTATAACGTATAACGTATAACGTATAACGTATAACGTATAACGTATAACCTATAACGTATAACGTATAACGTATAACGAATAACGTAAAACGTATAACGAATAACGTATAACGTATATCGTATAACGTATAACGCATAAAGAATAACGTATAACGTATAACGTATAACGTATAACGTATAACGTATAACGTATAACGTATAACGTATAACGTATAACGTATAACCTATGACGTATAACGTATAACGTATAACGTATAACGTATAACGTATAACGTATAACCTATAACGTATAACGTATAACGTATAACGAATAACGTAAAACGTATAACGTATAACGTATAACGAATACCGTAAAACGTATAACGCATAACGTATATCGTATACCGTATAACGTATAACGTATAACGTATAACGTATAACGTATAACGCATAAAGAATAACGTATAACGTATAACCTATGACGTATAACGTATAACGTATAACGTATAACGTATAACGTATAACGTATAACGAATAACGTAAAACGTATAACGTATAACGTATAACGTATAACCTATGACGTATAACGTATAACGTATAACGTATAACGTATAACGTATAACGTATTACGTATAACGTATAACGTATAACGTGTAACGTATAACGTATAACGTATAACGTATAACGTATAACGTAGAACGTATAACGTATAACGTATAACGTAAAACGTATAACGTAATACGTATGACGTATAACGTATGACGAATTCCGTAAAACGTATAACGCATAACGTATATCGTATACCGTATAACGTATAACGTATAACGTAAAACGTAAAACGCATAAAGAATAACGTATAACGTATAACCTATGACGTATAACGTATAACGTATAACGTATAACGTATAACGTATAACGTATAACGAATAACGTAAAACGTATAACGTATAACGTATAACGTATAACGTATAACCTATGACGTATAACGTATAACGTATAACGTATAACCTATAACGTATAACGTATAACGTATAACGAATAACGTAAAACGTATAACGAATAACGTATAACGTATATCGTATAACGTATAACGCATAAACGTATAACGTATAACGTATAACGTATAACGCATAAAGAATAACGTATAACGTATAACGTATAACGCATAAAGAATAACGTATAATGTATAACGTATAACGTATAACGTATAACGTATAACGTATTACGTATAACGTAAAACGTATAACGTATAACGTATAACGTATGACGTATAACGTATAACGTATCACGAATAACGCATAACGTATATCGTATACCGTATAACGTATAACGTATAACGTATAACGTACAACGCATAAAGAATAACGTATAACGTATAACCTATGACGTATAACGTATAACGTATAACGTATAACGTATAACGTGTATCGTATAACGTATAACGTATAACGTATAACGAATAACGTATAACGTATAACGTATGACGTATAACGTATAACGTATAACGTATAACGTATAACGTATAACGTATAACGTATAACGTATAACGTATAACGTACAACGTATACCGTATAACGTATAACGTATGACGTATAACGTATAACGTATCACGAATAACGTAAAACGTATAACGCATAACGTATAACGTATAACGTGTAACGGAGAACGTATAACGAATAACGTAAAACGTATAACGCAAAACATGTAACGTATTACGTATCACGTATAACGTATAACGTATATCGTATAACGTATAACGTAAAACGTATAACGTATAACGTATAACGTATAACGCATAAAGAATAACGTATAACGTATAACGTATAACGTATAACGTATGACGTATAACGTATAACGTATAACGTATAACGTATAACGTATAACGTAAAACGTATAACGTATAACGTATAACGAATACCGTAAAACGTATAACGCATAACGTATATCGTATACCGTATAACGTATAACGTATAACGAATAACGTAAAACGTATAACGAATAACGTATAACGTATATCGTATAACGTATAACGCATAACGTATAACGTATAACGTATAACGTATAACGCATAAAGAATAACGTATAACGTATAACGTATAACGTATAACGTACAACGTATACCGTATAACGTATAACGTATGACGTATAACGTATAACGTATCACGAATAACGTAAAACGTATAACGCATAACGTATAACGTATAACGTGTAACGGAGAACGTATAACGAATAACGTAAAACGTATAACGCAAAACATGTAACGTATTACGTATCACGTATAACGTATAACGTATATCGTATAACGTATAACGTAAAACGTATAACGTATAACGTATAACGTATAACGCATAAAGAATAACGTATAACGTATAACGTATAACGTATAACGTATGACGTATAACGTATAACGTATAACGTATAACGTATAACGTATAACGTAAAACGTATAACGTATAACGTATAACGAATACCGTAAAACGTATAACGCATAACGTATATCGTATACCGTATAACGTATAACGTATAACGAATAACGTAAAACGTATAACGAATAACGTATAACGTATATCGTATAACGTATAACGCATAACGTATAACGTATAACGTATAACGTATAACGCATAAAGAATAACGTATAACGTATAACGTATAACGTATAACGTATAACGTATGACGTATAACGTATAACGTATAACGTATAACGTATAACGTATAACGTAAAACGTATAACGTATAACGTATAACGAATACCGTAAAACGTATAACGCATAACGTATATCGTATACCGTATAACGTATAACGTATAACGAATAACGTAAAACGTATAACGAATAACGTATAACGTATATCGTATAACGTATAACGCATAACGTATAACGTATAACGTATAACGTATAACGTATAACGTATAACGTGTAACGTATAACGTATAACGTATAACGTATAACGTATGACGTATAACGTATAACGTATTACGTATAACGTATAACGTATAACGTATAACGTATAACGTATAACGAATAACGTATAACGTAAAACGTATAACGTATAACGTATAACGTATAACCTATGATGAATAACGTATAACGTATAACGTATAACGTATAACGTATAACGTATTACGTATAACGTATAACGTATAACGTGTAACGTATAACGTATAACGTATAACGTATAACGTATAACGTAGAACGTATAACGTATAACGTATAACGTAAAACGTATAACGTATAACGTAAAACGTATAACGTATAACGTATAACGAATACCGTAAAACGTATAACGCATAACGTATATCGTATACCGTATAACGTATAACGTATAACGTATAACGTATAACGCATAAAGAATAACGTATAACGTATAACCTATGACGTATAACGTATAACGTATAACGTATAACGTATAACGTGTAACGTATAACGTATAACGTATAACGTATAACGTATAACGTATAACGTATGACGTTTAACGTATAACGTATAACGTATAACGTATAACGTATAACGTATAACGTATAACGTATAACGTACAACGTATACCGTATAACGTATAACGTATGACGTATAACGTATAACGTATCACGAATAACGTAAAACGTATAACGCATAACGTATAACGTATAACGTGTAACGAAGAACGTATAACGAATAACGTAAAACGTTTAACGCAAAACATGTAACGTATTACGTATCACGTATAACGTATAACGTATATCGTATAACGTGTAACGTAAAACGTATAACGTATAACGTATAACGTATAACGTGTAACGTATAACGTATAACGTATAACGTATAACGTATGACGTATAACGTATAACGTATTACGTATAACGTATAACGTATGACGTATAACGTATAACGTATAACGTATAACGTATAACGTATAACGTAAAACGTATAACGTATAACGTATAACGCATACCGTAAAACGTATAACGCATAACGTATATCGTATACCGTATAACGTATAACGTATAACGTATAACGTATAACGTATAACGCATAAAGAATAACGTATAACGTATAACGTATAACGTATAACGTATAACGTATAACGTATAACGTATAACGTGTAACGTATAACGTATAACGTATAACGTATAACGTATGACGTATAACGTATAACGTATTACGTATAACGTATAACGTATAACGTATAACGTATAACGAATAACGTATAACGTAAAACGTATAACGTATAACGTATAACGTATAACCTATGACGTATAACGTATAACGTATAACGTATACCGTATAACGTATAACGTATTACGTATAACGTATAACGTATAACGTATAACGTATAACGTATAACGTATAACGTATTACGTATAACGTATAACGTATAACGTATAACGTATAACGTATAACGAATAACGTATAACGTAAAACGTATAAAGCATAACGTATAACGTATAACGTGTAACGAAGAACGTATAACGAATAACGTATATCGTATATCCTATAACGTATAACGCATAACGTATAACGTATAAGCTATAACGTATAACGTATAACGTACAACGTATACCGTATCACGTATAACGTATACCGTATAACGAATAACGTATAACGTATAACGTATAACGTATAACGTATAACGTATAACGTATAACGTATAACGTATAACGTAGAACGTATAACGTATTCATAACGTATATCGTAAAACGTATAACGTATAACGTATAACGTATAACGTATAACGCATAACGAATAACGTATAACGTATAACCTATGACGTATAACGTATAACGTATAACGTATAACATATAACGCATAACGTATATCGTATACCGTATAACGTATAACGTATAACGTATAACGTATAACGTATAACGTATAACGCCTAACGAATAACGTATAACGTATAACCTATGACGTATAACGTATAACGTATAACGTATCACGTATATCGTATAACGTATAACGTATAATGTATTACGTATAACGTATAACGCATAACGTATAACGTATACCGTATCACGTATAACGTACACCGTATAACGTATAACGTATAAGGTATAACGTTTAACGTATAACGTATAAAGTATAACGTATAACGTATAAAGTATAACGTTTAACGTATAACGTATAACGTATAACGTACAACGAATAACGTAAAACGTATAACGCATAACGTATAACGTATAACGTACAACGTATACCGTATCACGTATAACGTATACCGTATAACGAATAACGTATAACGTATAACGTATAACGTATAGTATAACGTTTAACGTATAACGTATAACGTATAACGTAGAACGTATAACGTATTTATAACGTATATCGTAAAACGTATAACGTATAACGTATAACGTATAACGTATAACGTATATCGTAAAACGTATAACGTATAACGTATAACGTATAACGTATAACGTATAACGAATAACGTATAACGTGTATCGTATAACGTAGAATGTATAACGTATTATATAACGTATAACGTATATCGTAAAACGTATAACGTATAACGTATAACGTATAACGTATAACGTATAGTATAACGTATAACGTATAACGTATAACGTATAACGTAGAACGTATAACGTATTTATAACGTATATCGTAAAACGTATAACGTATAACGTATAACGTATAACGTATAACGTATAACGTATAACGTATAACGTATAACGTATAACGTATAACGTATAACGTATAACGTATAACGTATAACGTACACCGTATAACGTATAACGTATAACGTATAACGTTTATCGTAAAAAACGTATAACGTATAACGTATAAAGAATAACGTATAACGTATAACGTATAACGTATAAAGAATAACGTATAACGTATAACGTATAACGAATAACGTAAAACGTATAACGCATAACGTATAACGTATAACGTGTAACGATGAACGTATAACGAATAACGTATAACGTATATCGTATAACGTAGAATGTATAACGTATTCTATAACGTATAACGTATATCGTAAAACGTATAACGTATAACGTATAACGTATAACGTATAACGTATAACGTATAACGTATAACGTATAACGTATAACGTATAACGTATAGCGTATAACGTATAACGTATAACGTATAACGTATACCGTATAACGTATAACCTATGACGTATAACGTACAACGTATAACGTATAACGTATAACGTATAACGTATAACGTATAACGTATAACCTATAACGTATAACGTATAACGTATAACGTATAACGAATAACGTAAAACGTACAACGCATAACGTATAACGTATAACGTGTAACGAAGAACGTATAACGTATAACCTATAACGTATAACGTATAACGTATAACGTATAACGAATAACGTAAAACGTATAACGCATAACGTATAACGTATAACGTGTAACGAAGAACGTATAACGAATAACGTATAACCTATATCGTATAACGTATAATGTATAACGTATAACGTATAAGGTATAACGTATAACGTATAACGTATAACGTATAACGTATAACGTCTAACGTATATCGTAAAACGTATAACGTATTACGTATAAAGAATAACGTATAACGTATAACGTATAAAGAATAACGTATAACGTATAACGTATAACGAATAACGTAGAACGTATAACGCATAACGTATAATGTATAACGTGTAACGTAGAACGTATAACGAATAACGTATAACGTACATCGTATAACGTATAACGTATAACGTATAACGTATATCGTAAAACGTATAACGTATAACGTATAACGTATAACGTATAACCTATAACGTATAACGTATAACGTATAACGTATAACGTATAACGTATAACGTATAACGTATAACGTATAACGTATAACGTATAACGTATAACGTATAACGTATAACGTATAACGTATAACGTATAACGTATAACGTTTAACGTATTACGTATAACGTAAAACGTATAACGTATAACGTATAACGTATGACGTATAACGTATAACGTATTACGTATAACGTATAACGTATAACGTATAACGTATAACGAATAACGTATAACGTAAAACGTATAACGTAAAACGTATAACGTATAACCTATGACGTATAACGTATAACGTATAACGTATAACGTATAACGTATAACGTATAACGTATAACGTATAACCTATAACGTATAACGTATAACGTATAACGAATAACGTAAAACGTATAACGAATAACGTATAACGTATATCGTATAACGTATAACGCATAACGTATAACGTATAACGTATAACGTATAACGCATAAAGAATAACGTATAACGTATAACGTATAACGTATAACGTATAACGTATAACGTATAACGTATAACGTATAACGTATAACGTATAACGTGTAACGTATAACGTATAACGTATAACGTATAACGTATGACGTATAACGTATAACGTATTACGTATAACGTATAACGTATAACGTATAACGTATAACGTATAACGAATAACGTATAACGTAAAACGTATAACGTATAACGTATAACGTATAACCTATGATGTATAACGTATAACGTATAACGTATAACGTATAACGTATAACGTATTACGTATAACGTATAACGTATAACGTGTAACGTATAACGTATAACGTATAACGTATAACGTATAACGTAGAACGTATAACGTATAACGTATAACGTAAAACGTATAACGTATAACGTAAAACGTATAACGTATAACGTATAACGAATACCGTAAAACGTATAACGCATAACGTATATCGTATACCGTATAACGTATAACGTATAACGTATAACGTATAACGTATAACGCATAAAGAATAACGTATAACGTATAACCTATGACGTATAACGTATAACGTATAACGTATAACGTATAACGTGTAACGTATAACGTATAACGTATAACGTATAACGTATAACGTATAACGTATGACGTTTAACGTATAACGTATAACGTATAACGTATAACGTATAACGTATAACGTATAACGTATAACGTACAACGTATACCGTATAACGTATAACGTATGACGTATAACGTATAACGTATCACGAATAACGTAAAACGTATAACGCATAACGTATAACGTATAACGTGTAACGAAGAACGTATAACGAATAACGTAAAACGTTTAACGCAAAACATGTAACGTATTACGTATCACGTATAACGTATAACGTAAATCGTATAACGTGTAACGTAAAACGTATAACGTATAACGTATAACGTATAACGCATAAAGAATAACGTATAACGTATAACGTATAACGTATAACGTATGACGTATAACGTATAACGTATAACGTATAACGTATAACGTATAACGTAAAACGTATAACGTATAACGTATAACGCATACCGTAAAACGTATAACGCATAACGTATATCGTATACCGTATAACGTATAACGTATAACGTATAACGTATAACGTATAACGCATAAAGAATAACGTATAACGTATAACGTATAACGTATAACGTATAACGTATAACGTATAACGTATAACGTGTAACGTATAACGTATAACGTATAACGTATAACGTATGACGTATAACGTATAACGTATTACGTATAACGTATAACGTATAACGTATAACGTATAACGAATAACGTATAACGTAAAACGTATAACGTATAACGTATAACGTATAACGTATAACCTATGACGTATAACGTATAACGTATAACGTTTACCGTATAACGTATAACGTATTACGTATAACGTATAACGTATAACGTATAACGTATAACGTATAACGTATAACGTATTACGTATAACGTATAACGTATAACGTATAACGTATAACGTATAACGAATAACGTATAACGTAAAACGTATAACGCATAACGTATAACGTATAACGTGTAACGAAGAACGTATAACGAATAACGTATATCGTATATCCTATAACGTATAACGCATAACGTATAACGTATAAGCTATAACGTATAACGTATAACGTACAACGTATACCGTATCACGTATAACGTATACCGTATAACGAATAACGTATAACGTATAACGTATAACGTATAACGTATAACGTATAACGTATAACGTATAACGTATAACGTATAACGTATAACGAATAACGTATAACGTAAAACGTATAACGCATAACGTATAACGTATAACGTGTAACGAAGAACGTATAACGAATAACGTATATCGTATATCCTATAACGTATAACGCATAACGTATAACGTATAACATATAACGCATAACGTATATCGTATACCGTATAACGTATAACGTATAACGTATAACGTATAACGTATAACGTATAACGCCTAACGAATAACGTATAACGTATAACCTATGACGTATAACGTATAACGTATAACGTATCACGTATATCGTATAACGTATAACGTATAATGTATTACGTATAACGTATAACGCATAACGTATAACGTATACCGTATCACGTATAACGTACACCGTATAACGTATAACGTATAAGGTATAACGTTTAACGTATAACGTATAAAGTATAACGTATAACGTATAAAGTATAACGTTTAACGTATAACGTATAACGTATAACGTACAACGAATAACGTAAAACGTATAACGCATAACGTATAACGTATAACGTACAACGTATACCGTATCACGTATAACGTATACCGTATAACGAATAACGTATAACGTATAACGTATAACGTATAGTATAACGTTTAACGTATAACGTATAACGTATAACGTAGAACGTATAACGTATTTATAACGTATATCGTAAAACGTATAACGTATAACGTATAACGTATAACGTATAACGTATATCGTAAAACGTATAACGTATAACGTATAACGTATAACGTATAACGTATAACGAATAACGTATAACGTGTATCGTATATCGTATAACGTAGAATGTATAACGTATTCTATAACGTATAACGTATATCGTAAAACGTATAACGTATAACGTATAACGTATAACGTATAACGTATAACGTATAACGTATAACGTATAACGTATAGCGTATAGCGTATAACGTATAACGTATAACGTATAACGTATACCGTATAACGTATAACCTATGACGTATAACGTACAACGTATAACGTATAACGTATAACGTATAACGTATAACGTATAACGTATAACGTATAACCTATAACGTATAACGTATAACGTATAACGTATAACGAATAACGTAAAACGTATAACGCATAACGTATAACGTATAACGTGTAACGAAGAACGTATAACGTATAACCTATAACGTATAACGTATAACGTATAACGTATAACGAATAACGTAAAACGTATAACGCATAACGTATAACGTATAACGTGTAACGAAGAACGTATAACGAATAACGTATAACCTATATCGTATAACGTATAATGTATAACGTATAACGTATAAGGTATAACGTATAACGTATAACGTATAACGTATAACGTATAAGGTCTAACGTATATCGTAAAACGTATAACGTATTACGTATAAAGAATAACGTATAACGTATAACGTATAAAGAATAACGTATAACGTATAACGTATAACGAATAACGTAGAACGTATAACGCATAACGTATAATGTATAACGTGTAACGAAGAACGTATAACGAATAACGTATAACGTACATCGTATAACGTATAACGTATAACGTATAACGTATATCGTAAAACGTATAACGTATAACGTATAACGTATAACGTATAACCTATAACGTATAACGTATAACGTATAACGTATAACGTATAACGTATAACGTATAACGTATAACGTATAACGTATAACGTATAACGTATAACGTATAACGTATAACGTATAACGTTTAACGTATTACGTATAACGTAAAACGTATAACGTATAACGTATAACGTATGACGTATAACGTATAACGTATTACGTATAACGTATAACGTATAACGTATAACGTATAACGAATAACGTATAACGTAAAACGTATAACGTATAACGTATAACGTATAACCTATGACGTATAATGTATAACGTATAACGTATAACGTATAACGTATAACGTATAACGTATAACGTATAACCTATAACGTATAACGTATAACGTATAACGAATAACGTAAAACGTATAACGAATAACGTATAACGTATATCGTATAACGTATAACGCATAACGTATAACGTATAACGTATAACGTATAACGCATAAAGAATAACGTATAACGTATAACGTATAACGTATAACGTATAACGTATAACGTATAACGTATAACGTATAACGTATAACGTATAACGTATAACGTATAACGTGTAACGTATAACGTATAACGTATAACGTATATCGTATACCGTATAACGTATAACGTATAACGTATAACGTATAACGTATAACGCATAAAGAATAACGTATAACGTATAACCTATGACGTATAACGTATAACGTATAACGTATAACGTATAACGTGTAACGTATAACGTATAACGTATAACGTATAACGTATAACGTATAACGTATAACGTATGACGTTTAACGTATAACGTATAACGTATAACGTATAACGTATAACGTATAACGTATAACGTATAACGTATAACGTGTAACGTATAACGTATAACGTATAACGTATAACGTATAACGTATAACGTATGACGTTTAACGTATAACGTATAACGTATAACGTATAACGTATAACGTATAACGTATAACGTATAACGTACAACGTATACCGTATAACGTATAACGTATGACGTATAACGTATAACGTATCACGAATAACGTAAAACGTATAACGCATAACGTATAACGTATAACGTGTAACGAAGAACGTATAACGAATAACGTAAAACGTTTAACGCAAAACATGTAACGTATTACGTATCACGTATAACGTATAACGTATATCGTATAACGTGTAACGTAAAACGTATAACGTATAACGTATAACGTATAACGCATAAAGAATAACGTATAACGTATAACGTATAACGTATAACGTATGACGTATAACGTATAACGTATAACGTATAACGTATAACGTATAACGTAAAACGTATAACGTATAACGTATAACGCATACCGTAAAACGTATAACGCATAACGTATATCGTATACCGTATAACGTATAACGTATAACGTATAACGTATAACGTATAACGCATAAAGAATAACGTATAACGTATAACGTATAACGTATAACGTATAACGTATAACGTATAACGTATAACGTGTAACGTATAACGTATAACGTATAACGTATAACGTATGACGTATAACGTATAACGTATTACGTATAACGTATAACGTATAACGTATAACGTATAACGAATAACGTATAACGTAAAACGTATAACGTATAACGTATAACGTATAACCTATGACGTATAACGTATAACGTATAACGTATACCGTATAACGTATAACGTATTACGTATAACGTATAACGTATAACGTATAACGTATAACGTATAACGTATAACGTATTACGTATAACGTATAACGTATAACGTATAACGTATAACGTATAACGAATAACGTATAACGTAAAACGTATAACGCATAACGTATAACGTATAACGTGTAACGAAGAACGTATAACGAATAACGTATATCGTATATCCTATAACGTATAACGCATAACGTATAACGTATAAGCTATAACGTATAACGTATAACGTACAACGTATACCGTATCACGTATAACGTATACCGTATAACGAATAACGTATAACGTATAACGTATAACGTATAACGTATAACGTATAACGTATAACGTATAACGTATAACGTATAACGTATAACGAATAACGTATAACGTAAAACGTATAACGCATAACGTATAACGTATAACGTGTAACGAAGAACGTATAACGAATAACGTATATCGTATATCCTATAACGTATAACGCATAACGTATAACGTATAACATATAACGCATAACGTATATCGTATACCGTATAACGTATAACGTATAACGTATAACGTATAACGTATAACGTATAACGCCTAACGAATAACGTATAACGTATAACCTATGACGTATAACGTATAACGTATAACGTATCACGTATATCGTATAACGTATAACGTATAATGTATTACGTATAACGTATAACGCATAACGTATAACGTATACCGTATCACGTATAACGTACACCGTATAACGTATAACGTATAAGGTATAACGTTTAACGTATAACGTATAAAGTATAACGTATAACGTATAAAGTATAACGTTTAACGTATAACGTATAACGTATAACGTACAACGAATAACGTAAAACGTATAACGCATAACGTATAACGTATAACGTACAACGTATACCGTATCACGTATAACGTATACCGTATAACGAATAACGTATAACGTATAACGTATAACGTATAGTATAACGTTTAACGTATAACGTATAACGTATAACGTAGAACGTATAACGTATTTATAACGTATATCGTAAAACGTATAACGTATAACGTATAACGTATAACGTATAACGTATATCGTAAAACGTATAACGTATAACGTATAACGTATAACGTATAACGTATAACGAATAACGTATAACGTGTATCGTATATCGTATAACGTAGAATGTATAACGTATTCTATAACGTATAACGTATATCGTAAAACGTATAACGTATAACGTATAACGTATAACGTATAACGTATAACGTATAACGTATAACGTATAACGTATAGCGTATAGCGTATAACGTATAACGTATAACGTATAACGTATACCGTATAACGTATAACCTATGACGTATAACGTACAACGTATAACGTATAACGTATAACGTATAACGTATAACGTATAACGTATAACGTATAACCTATAACGTATAACGTATAACGTATAACGTATAACGAATAACGTAAAACGTATAACGCATAACGTATAACGTATAACGTGTAACGAAGAACGTATAACGTATAACCTATAACGTATAACGTATAACGTATAACGTATAACGAATAACGTAAAACGTATAACGCATAACGTATAACGTATAACGTGTAACGAAGAACGTATAACGAATAACGTATAACCTATATCGTATAACGTATAATGTATAACGTATAACGTATAAGGTATAACGTATAACGTATAACGTATAACGTATAACGTATAAGGTCTAACGTATATCGTAAAACGTATAACGTATTACGTATAAAGAATAACGTATAACGTATAACGTATAAAGAATAACGTATAACGTATAACGTATAACGAATAACGTAGAACGTATAACGCATAACGTATAATGTATAACGTGTAACGAAGAACGTATAACGAATAACGTATAACGTACATCGTATAACGTATAACGTATAACGTATAACGTATATCGTAAAACGTATAACGTATAACGTATAACGTATAACGTATAACCTATAACGTATAACGTATAACGTATAACGTATAACGTATAACGTATAACGTATAACGTATAACGTATAACGTATAACGTATAACGTATAACGTATAACGTATAACGTATAACGTATAACGTATAACGTATAACGTTTAACGTATTACGTATAACGTAAAACGTATAACGTATAACGTATAACGTATGACGTATAACGTATAACGTATTACGTATAACGTATAACGTATAACGTATAACGTATAACGAATAACGTATAACGTAAAACGTATAACGTATAACGTATAACGTATAACCTATGACGTATAATGTATAACGTATAACGTATAACGTATAACGTATAACGTATAACGTATAACGTATAACCTATAACGTATAACGTATAACGTATAACGAATAACGTAAAACGTATAACGAATAACGTATAACGTATATCGTATAACGTATAACGCATAACGTATAACGTATAACGTATAACGTATAACGCATAAAGAATAACGTATAACGTATAACGTATAACGTATAACGTATAACGTATAACGTATAACGTATAACGTATAACGTATAACGTATAACGTATAACGTGTAACGTATAACGTATAACGTATAACGTATAACGTATAACGTAGAACGTATAACGTATAACGTATAACGTATAACGTATAACGTATTACGTATAACGTATAACGAATAACGTATAACGTAAAACGTATAACGTATAACGTATAACGTATAACCTATGACGTATAACGTATAACGTATAACGTATAACGTATAACGTATAACGTATAACGTATTACGTATAACGTATAACGTATAACGTGTAACGTATAACGTATAACGTATAACGTATAACGTATAACGTAGAACGTATAACGTATAACGTATAACGTAAAACGTATAACGTAAAACGTATAACGTATAACGTATAACGAATACCGTAAAACGTATAACGCATAACGTATATCGTATACCGTATAACGTATAACGTATAACGTATAACGTATAACGCATAAAGAATAACGTATAACGTATAACCTATGACGTATAACGTATAACGTATAACGTATAACGTATAACGTGTATCGTATAACGTATAACGTATAACGTATAACGTATAACGTATAACGTATGACGTATAACGTATAACGTATAACGTATAACGTATAACGTATAACGTATAACGTATAACGTATAACGTACAACGTATACCGTATAACGTATAACGTATGACGTATAACGTATAACGTATCACGAATAACGTAAAACGTATAACGCATAACGTATAACGTATAACGTGTAACGAAACACGTATAACGAATAACGTAAAACGTATAACGCAAAACATGTAACGTATAACGTATAACCTATAACGTATAACGTATAACGTATAACGTATAACGAATAACGTAAAACGTATAACGCATAACGTATAACGTATAACGTGTAACGAAGAACGTATAACGTATAACCAATAACGTATAACGTATAACGTATAACGTATAACGAATAACGTAAAACGTATAACGCATAACGTATAACGTATAACGTGTAACGAAGAACGTATAACGAATAACGTATAACGTATATCGTATAACGTATAATGTATAACGTATAACGTATAAGGTATAACGTATAACGTATAACGTATAACGTATAACGTATAACGTATAACGTATAACGTATAACGTATAACGTATAACGTATATCGTAAAACGTATAACGCATTACGTATAAAGAATAACGTATAACGTATAACGTATAAAGAATAACGTATAACGTATAACGTATAACGAATAACGTAGAACGTATAACGCATAACGTATAATGTATAACGTGTAACGAAGAACGTATAACGAATAACGTATAACGTACATCGTATAACGTATAACGTATAACGTATAACGTATATCGTAAAACGTATAACGTATAACGTATAACGTATAACGTATAACGTATAACGTATAACGTATAACGTATAACGTATAACGTATAACGTATAACGTATAACGTATAACGTATAACGTATAACGTATAACGTATAACGTATAACGTATAACGTATAACGTATAACGTATAACGTATAACGTATTTCGTATAACGTATAACGTATAACGTATAACGTATAACGTATAACGTATAACGTATAACGTATAACGTATAACGTATAACGTATAACGTATAACGTATAACGTATAACGTAGAACGTAGAACGTATAACATGTAACGTATAACGTATAACGTATAACGTATAACGTATAACGTATAACGTATAACGTATAACGTATAACGTATAACGTATAACGTATAACGTATAACGTATAACGTATAACGTATAACCTACAACGTATACCGTATCACGTATAATGTATTACGAATAACGTGTAACGTATAACGTATAACGTATAACGTATAACGTATAACGTATAACGTATAACGTATATCGTATAACATATAACGCATAACGTATATCGTATACCGTATAACGTATAACGTATAACGTATAACGTATAACGTATAACGCTTAACGAATAACGTATAACGTATAACCTATGACATATAACGTATAACGTATAACGTATAATGTATATCGTATAACGTATAACGTATAACGCATAACGAATAACGTATAACGTATAACCTATGGCGTATAACGTATAACGTATAACGTATAACATATAACGCATAACGTATATCGTATACCGTATAACGTATAACGTATAACGTATAACGTATAACGTATAACGTATAACGTATAACGTATAACGTATAACGTATAACGCCTAACGAATAACGTGTAACGTATAACCTATGACGTATAACGTATAACGTATAACGTATCACGTATATCGTATAACGTATAACGTATAACGTATTACGTATAACGTATAACGTATAACGTATTACGTATAACGTATAACGTATAACGTATAACGTATAACGTATAACGTATCACGAATAACGTAAAACGCATAACGTATATCGTATACCGTATAACGTATAACGTATAACGTATAACGTATAACGTATAACGTATAACGTATAACATATAACGCATAACGTATAACGTAAAACGTATAACGTATAACGTATAAGGTATAACCTATGACGTATAACGTATAACGTATAACGTATAACGTATAACGTATAACGTATTACGTATAACGTATAACGTATAACGTATAACGTATAACGTATAACGTATAACGTATAACGTATTACGTATAACGTATAACGTATAACCTATGACGTATAACGTATAACGTATAACGTATAACGTATAACGTATAACGTATTACGTATAACGTATAACGTATAACGTATAACGTATAACGTATAACGTATAACGTATTACGTATAACGTATAACGTATAACGTATAACGTATAACGTATAACGAATAACGTATAACGTAAAACGTATAACGCATAACGTATAACGTATAACGTGTAACGAAGAACGTATAACGAATAACGTATATCGTATATCCTATAACGTATAACGCATAACGTATAACGTATAAGCTATAACGTATAACGTATAACGTACAACGTATACCGTATCACGTATAACGTATACCGTATAACGAATAACGTATAACGTATAACGTATAACGTATAACGTATAACGTATAACGTATGACGTATAACGTATAACGTATAACGTAGAACGTATAACGTATTTATAACGTATATCGTAAAACGTATAACGTATAACGTATAACGTATAACGTATAACGCATAACGAATAACGTATAACGTATAACCTATGACGTATAACGTATAACGTATAACGTATAACATATAACGCATAACGTATATCGTATACCGTATAACGTATAACGTATAACGTATAACGTATAACGTATAACGTATAACGCCTAACGAATAACGTATAACGTATAACCTATGACGTATAACGTATAACGTATAACGTATCACGTATATCGTATAACGTATAACGTATAATGTATTACGTATAACGTATAACGCATAACGTATAACGTATACCGTATCACGTATAACGTATACCGTATAACGTATAACGTATAACGTATAACGTTTAACGTATAACGTATAAAGTATAACGTATAACGTATAAGGTATAACGTTTAACGTATAACGTATGACGTATAACGTACAACGAATAACGTAAAACGTATAACGCATAACGTATAACGTATAACGTACAACGTATACCGTATCACGTATAACGTATACCGTATAACGAATAACGTATAACGTATAACGTATAACGTATAGTATAACGTATAACGTATAACGTATAACGTATAACGTAGAACGTATAACGTATTTATAACGTATATCGTAAAACGTATAACGTATAACGTATAACGTATAACGTATAACGTATAACGTATAACGTATAACGTATAACGTATAACGTATAACGTATAACGTATAACGTATAACGTATAACGTATAACGTATAACGTATAACGTACACCGTATAACGTATAACGTATAACGTATAACGTTTATCGTAAAAAACGTATAACGTATAACGTATAAAGAATAACGTATAACGTATAACGTATAACGTATAAAGAATAACGTATAACGTATAACGTATAACGAATAACGTAAAACGTATAACGCATAACGTATAACGTATAACGTGTAACGAAGAACGTATAACGAATAACGTATAACGTGTATCGTATAACGTAGAATGTATAACGTATTATATAACGTATAACGTATATCGTAAAACGTATAACGTATAACGTATAACGTATAACGTATAACGTATAGTATAACGTATAACGTATAACGTATAACGTATAACGTAGAACGTATAACGTATTTATAACGTATATCGTAAAACGTATAACGTATAACGTACACCGTAAAACGTATAACGTATAACGTATAACGTTTATCGTAAAAAACGTATAACGTATAACGTATAAAGAATAACGTATAACGTATAACGTATAACGTATAAAGAATAACGTATAACGTATAACGTATAACGAATAACGTAAAACGTATAACGCATAACGTATAACGTATAACGTGTAACGAAGAACGTATAACGAATAACGTATAACGTATATCGTATAACGTAGAATGTATAACGTATTCTATAACGTATAACGTATATCGTAAAACGTATAACGTATAACGTATAACGTATAACGTATAACGTATAACGTATAACGTATAACGTATAACGTATAACGTATAACGTATAACGTATAGCGTATAACGTATAACGTATAACGTATAACGTATACCGTATAACGTATAACCTATGACGTATAACGTACAACGTATAACGTATAACGTATAACGTATAACGTATAACGTATAACGTATAACCTATAACGTATAACGTATAACGTATAACGTATAACGAATAACGTAAAACGTATAACGCATAACGTATAACGTATAACGTGTAACGAAGAACGTATAACGTATAACCTATAACGTATAACGTATAACGTATAACGTATAACGAATAACGTAAAACGTATAACGCATAACGTATAACGTATAACGTGTAACGAAGAACGTATAACGAATAACGTATAACCTATATCGTATAACGTATAATGTATAACGTATAACGTATAAGGTATAACGTATAACGTATAACGTATAACGTATAACGTATAACGTCTAACGTATATCGTAAAACGTATAACGTATTACGTATAAAGAATAACGTATAACGTATAACGTATAAAGAATAACGTATAACGTATAACGTATAACGAATAACGTAGAACGTATAACGCATAACGTATAATGTATAACGTGTAACGAAGAACGTATAACGAATAACGTATAACGTACATCGTATAACGTATAACGTATAACGTATAACGTATATCGTAAAACGTATAACGTATAACGTATAACGTATAACGTATAACCTATAACGTATAACGTATAACGTATAACGTATAACGTATAACGTATAACGTATAACGTATAACGTATAACGTATAACGTATAACGTATAACGTATAACGTATAACGTATAACGTATAACGTTTAACGTATTACGTATAACGTAAAACGTATAACGTATAACGTATAACGTATGACGTATAACGTATAACGTATTACGTATAACGTATAACGTATAACGTATAACGTATAACGAATAACGTATAACGTAAAACGTATAACGTATAACGTATAACGTATAACCTATGACGTATAACGTATAACGTATAACGTATAACGTATAACGTATAACGTATAACGTATAACGTATAACGTATAACCTATAACGTATAACGTATAACGTATAACGAATAACGTAAAACGTATAACGAATAACGTATAACGTATATCGTATAACGTATAACGCATAACGTATAACGTATAACGTATAACGTATAACGCATAAAGAATAACGTATAACGTATAACGTATAACGTATAACGTATAACGTATAACGTATAACGTATAACGTATAACGTATAACGTATAACGTGTAACGTATAACGTATAACGTATAACGTATAACGTATAACGTAGAACGTATAACGTATAACGTATAACGTATAACGTATAACGTATTACGTATAACGTGTAACGAATAACGTATAACGTAAAACGTATAACGTATAACGTATAACGTATAACCTATGACGTATAACGTATAACGTATAACGTATAACGTATAACGTATAACGTATAACGTATTACGTATAACGTATAACGTATAACGTGTAACGTATAACGTATAACGTATAACGTATAACGTATAACGTAACAACGTATAACGTATAACGTATAACGTAAAACGTATAACGTAAAACGTATAACGTATAACGTATAACGAATACCGTAAAACGTATAACGCATAACGTATATCGTATACCGTATAACGTATAACGTATAACGTATAACGTATAACGCATAAAGAATAACGTATAACGTATAACCTATGACGTATAACGTATAACGTATAACGTATAACGTATAACGTGTATCGTATAACGTATAACGTATAACGTATAACGTATAACGTATAACGTATGACGTATAACGTATAACGTATAACCAATAACGTATAACGTATAACGTATAACGTATAACGTATAACGTACAACGTATACCGTATAACGTATAACGTATGACGTATAACGTATAACGTATCACGAATAACGTAAAACGTATAACGCATAACGTATAACGTATAACGTGTAACGAAACACGTATAACGAATAACGTAAAACGTATAACGCAAAACATGTAACGTATAACGTATAACCTATAACGTATAACGTATAACGTATAACGTATAACGAATAACGTAAAACGTATAACGCATAACGTATAACGTATAACGTGTAACGAAGAACGTATAACGTATAACCTATAACGTATAACGTATAACGTATAACGTATAACGAATAACGTAAAACGTATAACGCATAACGTATAACGTATAACGTATAACGTATAACGTATAACGTATAACGTATAACGAATGACGTATAACGTATAACGTATAACGTATAACGTATAACGTATAACGTATAACGTATAACGTACAACGTATACCGTATAACGTATAACGTATGACGTATAACGTATAACGTATCACGAATAACGTAAAACGTATAACGCATAACGTATAACGTATAACGTGTAACGAAACACGTATAACGAATAACGTAAAACGTATAACGCAAAACATGTAACGTATAACGTATAACCTATAACGTATAACGTATAACGTATAACGTATAACGAATAACGTAAAACGTATAACGCATAACGTATAACGTATAACGTGTAACGAAGAACGTATAACGTATAACCTATAACGTATAACGTATAACGTATAACGTATAACGAATAACGTAAAACGTATAACGCATAACGTATAACGTATAACGTATAACGTATAACGTATAACGTATAACGTATAACGTATAACGTATAACGTATTTCGTATAACGTATAACGTATAACGTATAACGTATAACGTATAACGTATAACGTATAACGTATAACGTATAACGTATAACGTATAACGTATAACGTATAACGTATAACGTATAACGTATAACGTATAACGTATAACGTATAACGTATATCGTATAACGTATAACGTATAACGTATAACGTATAACCTACAACGTATACCGTATCACGTATAATGTATTACGAATAACGTGTAACGTATAACGTATAACGTATAACGTATAACGTATAACGTATAACGTATATCGTATAACATATAACGCATAACGTATATCGTATACCGTATAACGTATAACGTATAACGTATAACGTATAACGTATAACGCTTAACGAATAACGTATAACGTATAACCTATGACATATAACGTATAACGTATAACGTATAACCTATAACGTATAACGTATAACGTATAACGTATAACGAATAACGTAAAACGTATAACGCATAACGTATAACGTATAACGTGTAACGAAGAACGTATAACGTATAACCTATAACGTATAACGTATAACGTATAACGTATAACGAATAACGTAAAACGTATAACGCATAACGTATAACGTATAACGTATAACGTATAACGTATAACGTATAACGTATAACGTATGACGTATAACGTATAACGTATAACGTATAACGTATAACGTATAACGTATAACGTATAACGTACAACGTATACCGTATAACGTATAACGTATTACGTATAACGTATAACGTATAACGTATAACGTATAACGTATAACGTATCACGAATAACGTAAAACGCATAACGTATATCGTATACCGTATAACGTATAACGTATAACGTATAACGTATAACGTATAACGTATAACGTATAACATATAACGCATAACGTATATCGTATACCGTATAACGTATAACGTATAACGTATAACGTATAACGGATGACGTATAACGTATATCGTATAACGTATAACGTATAACGTATAACGTATAACGCATAACGAATAACGTATAACGTATAACCTATGACGTATAACGTATAACGTATATCGTATAACATATAACGCATAACGTATATCGTATACCGTATAACGTATAACGTATAACGTATAACGTATAACGTATAACGTATAACGCCTAACGAATAACGTATAACGTATAACTTATGACGTATAACGTATAACGTATAACGTATCACGTATATCGTATAACGTATAACGTATAACGTATTACGTATAACGTATAACGTATAACGTATAACGTATAACGTATAACGTATCACGAATAACGTAAAACGCATAACGTATATCGTATACCGTATAACGTAAAACGTATAACGTATAACGTATAACGTATAACGTATAACATATAACGCATAACGCATATCGTATACCGTATAACGTATAACGTATAACGTATAACGTATAACGTATAACGTATAACGTATAACGCCTAACGAATAACGTATAAGGTATAACCTATGACGTATAACGTATAACGTATAACGTATCACGTATATCGTATAACGTTTAACGTATAACGTATTACGTATAACGTATAACGTATAACGTATAACGTATAACGTATAACGTATCACGAATAACGTAAAACGCATAACGTATATCGTATACCGTATAACGTATAACGTATAACGTATAACGTATAACGTATAACGCATAACGAATAACGTATAACGTATAACCTATGACGTATACCGTATAACGTATAACGTATAACGTATAACGAATAACGTAAAACGTATTACGCATAACGTATTATATAACGTATAACGTATAACGTATAACGTATAACGTATAACGTATGACGTACAACGTATACCGTATCACGTATAATGTATTACGAATAACGTGTAACGTATAACGTATAACGTATAACGTATAACGTATAACGTATAACGTATAACGTATAATGCATAACGTATAACGTATAACGTAAAACGCATAACGTATATCGTATACCGTATAACGTATAACGTATAACGTATAACGTATAACGTATAACGTATAACGTACAACGTATAACGTATAACGTATAACGTATAATGCATAACGTATAACGTATAACGTAAAACGCATAACGTATATCGTATACCGTATAACGTATAACGTATAACGTATAACGTATAACGTATAACGCCTAACGAATAACTTATAACGTATAACCTATGACGTATAACGTATAACGTATAACGTATAACGTATATCGTATAACGTATAACGTATAAGGTATTACGTATAACGTATAACGTATAACGTATAACGTATAACGTATAACGTATCACGAATAACGTAAAACGCATAACGTATATCGTACACCGTATAACGTATAGCGTATAACGTATACCGTGTCACGTATAATGTATTACGAATAACGTGTAACGTATAACGTATAACGTATAACGTATAACGTATAACGTATAACGTATAACGTATAACGTATAATGCATAACGTATAACGTATAACGTAAAACGTATAACGTACAACGTATAACGTATAACGTATAACGTATAACGTATAACGTACAACGTATACCGTATCACGTATAATGTATTACGAATAACGTGTAACGTATAACGTATAACGTATAACGTATAACGTACAACGTATAACGTATAACGTATAACGTATAACGTATAACGTATAACGCCTAACGAATAACTTATAACGTATAACCTATGACGTATAACGTATAACGTATAACGTATAACGTATATCGTATAACGTATAACGTATAAGGTATTACGTATAACGTATAACGTAAAACGCATAACGTATATCGTATACCGTATAACGTATAACGTATAACGTATAACGTATAACGTATAACGCCTAACGAATAACTTATAACGTATAACCTATGACGTATAACGTATAACGTATAACGTATAACGTATATCGTATAACGTATAACGTATAAGGTATTACGTATAACGTATAACCTATGACGTATAACGTATAACGTATAACGTATCACGTATATCGTATAACGTATAACGTATAACGTATTACGTATAACGTATAACGTATAACGTATAACGTATAACGTATAACGTATCACGAATAACGTAAAACGCATAACGTATATCGTATACCGTATAACGTATAACGTATAACGTATAACGTATAACGCCTAACGAATAACGTATAACGTATAACCTATGACGTATAACGTATAACGTATAACGTATCACGTATATCGTATACCGTATAACGTATAACGTATAACGTATAACGTATAACGTATAACGCCTAACGAATAACTTATAACGTATAACCTATGACGTATAACGTATAACGTATAACGTATAACGTATATCGTATAACGTATAACGTATAAGGTATTACGTATAACGTATAACGTATAACGTATAACGTATAACGTATAACGTATCACGAATAACGTAAAACGCATAACGTATATCGTACACCGTATAACGTATAGCGTATAACGTATACCGTGTCACGTATAATGTATTACGAATAACGTGTAACGTATAACGTTTAACGTATAACGTATTACGTATAACGTATAACGTATAACGTATAACGTATAACGTATAACGTATCACGAATAACGTAAAACGCATAACGTATATCGTATACCGTATAACGTATAACGTATAACGTATAACGTATAACGTATAACGCATAACGAATAACGTATAACGTATAACCTATGACGTATACCGTATAACGTATAACGTATAACGTATAACGAATAACGTAAAACGTATTACGCATAACGTATTATATAACGTATAACGTATAACGTATAACGTATAACGTATAACGTATGACGTACAACGTATACCGTATCACGTATAATGTATTACGAATAACGTGTAACGTATAACGTATAACGTATAACGTATAACGTATAACGTATAACGTATAACGTATAATGCATAACGTATAACGTATAACGTAAAACGCATAACGTATATCGTATACCGTATAACGTATAACGTATAACGTATAACGTATAACGTATAACGTATAACGTACAACGTATAACGTATAACGTATAACGTATAATGCATAACGTATAACGTATAACGTAAAACGCATAACGTATATCGTATACCGTATAACGTATAACGTATAACGTATAACGTATAACGTATAACGCCTAACGAATAACTTATAACGTATAACCTATGACGTATAACGTATAACGTATAACGTATAACGTATATCGTATAACGTATAACGTATAAGGTATTACGTATAACGTATAACGTATAACGTATAACGTATAACGTATAACGTATCACGAATAACGTAAAACGCATAACGTATATCGTACACCGTATAACGTATAGCGTATAACGTATACCGTGTCACGTATAATGTATTACGAATAACGTGTAACGTATAACGTATAACGTATAACGTATAACGTATAACGTATAACGTATAACGTATAACGTATAATGCATAACGTATAACGTATAACGTAAAACGTATAACGTACAACGTATAACGTATAACGTATAACGTATAACGTATAACGTACAACGTATACCGTATCACGTATAATGTATTACGAATAACGTGTAACGTATAACGTATAACGTATAACGTATAACGTACAACGTATAACGTATAACGTATAACGTATAACGTATAACGTATAACGCCTAACGAATAACTTATAACGTATAACCTATGACGTATAACGTATAACGTATAACGTATAACGTATATCGTATAACGTATAACGTATAAGGTATTACGTATAACGTATAACGTAAAACGCATAACGTATATCGTATACCGTATAACGTATAACGTATAACGTATAACGTATAACGTATAACGCCTAACGAATAACTTATAACGTATAACCTATGACGTATAACGTATAACGTATAACGTATAACGTATATCGTATAACGTATAACGTATAAGGTATTACGTATAACGTATAACCTATGACGTATAACGTATAACGTATAACGTATCACGTATATCGTATAACGTATAACGTATAACGTATTACGTATAACGTATAACGTATAACGTATAACGTATAACGTATAACGTATCACGAATAACGTAAAACGCATAACGTATATCGTATACCGTATAACGTATAACGTATAACGTATAACGTATAACGCCTAACGAATAACGTATAACGTATAACCTATGACGTATAACGTATAACGTATAACGTATCACGTATATCGTATACCGTATAACGTATAACGTATAACGTATAACGTATAACGTATAACGCCTAACGAATAACTTATAACGTATAACCTATGACGTATAACGTATAACGTATAACGTATAACGTATATCGTATAACGTATAACGTATAAGGTATTACGTATAACGTATAACGTATAACGTATAACGTATAACGTATAACGTATCACGAATAACGTAAAACGCATAACGTATATCGTACACCGTATAACGTATAGCGTATAACGTATACCGTGTCACGTATAATGTATTACGAATAACGTGTAACGTATAACGTGTAACGTATAACGTGTAACGTAAAACGTATAACGTATAACGTATAACGTATAACGTATAACGCATAACGAATAACGTATAACGTATAACGTATAACGTATAACGTGTAACGTATAACGTGTAACGTAAAACGTATAACGTATAACGTATAACGCATAACGTATAACGTATAACGTATAACGAATAACGTAAAACGTATAACGCATAACGTATAACGTATAACGTAAAACGAATAACGTAAAACGTATAACGCATAACGTATATCGTATACCGTATAACGTATAACGTATAACGTATAACGTATAACGTATAACGCCTTACGAATAACGTATAACGTATAACCTATGACGTATAACGTATAACGTATAACGTATAACATATAACGCATAACGTATATCGTATACCGTATAACGTATAACGTATAACGTATAACGTATAACGTATAACGTATAACGCCTAACGAATAACGTATAACGTATAACCTATGACGTATAACGTATAACGTATAACGTATCACGTATATCGTATAACGTATAACGTATAACGTATTACGTATAACGTATAACGTATAACGTATAACGTATAACGTATAACGTATCACGAATAACGTAAAACGCATAACGTATATCGTATACCGTATAACGTATAACGTATAACGTATAACGTATAACGTGTAACGCATAACGAATAACGTATAACGTATAACCTATGACGTATAACGTATAACGTATAACGTATCACGTATATCGTATAACGTATAAGGTATAACGTATTACGTATAACGTATAACGTATCACGTATATCGTATAACGTATAACGTATAACGTATTACGTATAACGTATAACGTATAACGTATAACGTATAACGTATAACGTATAACGAATAACGTAAAACGTATAACGCATAACGTATAACGTATAACGTAAAACGAATAACGGAAAACGTATAACGCATAACGTATATCGTATACCGTATAACGTATAACGTATAACGTATAACGTATAACGTATAACGCCTAACGAATAACGTATAACGTATAACCTATGACGTATAACGTATAACGTATAACGTATAACATATAACGCATAACGTATATCGTATACCGTATAACGTATAACGTATAACGTATAACGTATAACGTATAACGTATAACGTATAACGCCTAACGAATAACGTATAACGTATAACTTATGACGTATAACGTATAACGTATAACGTATCACGTATAACGTATAACGTATAACGTATAACGTATCACGAATAACGTAAAACGCATAACGTATATCGTATACCGTATAACGTATAACGTATAACGTATAACGTATAACGTATAACGCATAACGAATAACGTATAACGTATAACCTATGACGTATACCGTATAACGTATAACGTATAACGTATAACGAATAACGTAAAACGTATTACGCATAACGTATTATATAACGTATAACGTATAACGTATAACGTATAACGTATAACGTATGACGTACAACGTATACCGTATCACGTATAATGTATTACGAATAACGTGTAACGTATAACGTATAACGTATAACGTATAACGTATAACGTATAACGTATAACGTATAACGTATAATGCATAACGTATAACGTATAACGTAAAACGTATAACGTACAACGTATAACGTATAACGTATAACGTATAACGTATAACGTACAACGTATACCGTATCACGTATAATGTATTACGAATAACGTGTAACGTATAACGTATAACGTATAACGTATAACGTACAACGTATAACGTATAACGTATAACGTATAATGCATAACGTATAACGTATAACGTAAAACGCATAACGTATATCGTATACCGTATAACGTATAACGTATAACGTATAACGTATAACGTATAACGCCTAACGAATAACTTATAACGTATAACCTATGACGTATAACGTATAACGTATAACGTATAACGTATATCGTATAACGTATAACGTATAAGGTATTACGTATAACGTATAACGTATAACGTATAACGTATAACGTATAACGTATCACGAATAACGTAAAACGCATAACGTATATCGTACACCGTATAACGTATAGCGTATAACGTATACCGTGTCACGTATAATGTATTACGAATAACGTGTAACGTATAACGTATAACGTATAACGTATAACGTATAACGTATAACGTATAACGTATAACGTATAATGCATAACGTATAACGTATAACGTAAAACGTATAACGTACAACGTATAACGTATAACGTATAACGTATAACGTATAACGTACAACGTATACCGTATCACGTATAATGTATTACGAATAACGTGTAACGTATAACGTATAACGTATAACGTATAACGTACAACGTATAACGTATAACGTATAACGTATAACGTATAACGTATAACGCCTAACGAATAACTTATAACGTATAACCTATGACGTATAACGTATAACGTATAACGTATAACGTATATCGTATAACGTATAACGTATAAGGTATTACGTATAACGTATAACGTAAAACGCATAACGTATATCGTATACCGTATAACGTATAACGTATAACGTATAACGTATAACGTATAACGCCTAACGAATAACTTATAACGTATAACCTATGACGTATAACGTATAACGTATAACGTATAACGTATATCGTATAACGTATAACGTATAAGGTATTACGTATAACGTATAACCTATGACGTATAACGTATAACGTATAACGTATCACGTATATCGTATAACGTATAACGTATAACGTATTACGTATAACGTATAACGTATAACGTATAACGTATAACGTATAACGTATCACGAATAACGTAAAACGCATAACGTATATCGTATACCGTATAACGTATAACGTATAACGTATAACGTATAACGCCTAACGAATAACGTATAACGTATAACCTATGACGTATAACGTATAACGTATAACGTATCACGTATATCGTATACCGTATAACGTATAACGTATAACGTATAACGTATAACGTATAACGCCTAACGAATAACTTATAACGTATAACCTATGACGTATAACGTATAACGTATAACGTATAACGTATATCGTATAACGTATAACGTATAAGGTATTACGTATAACGTATAACGTATAACGTATAACGTATAACGTATAACGTATCACGAATAACGTAAAACGCATAACGTATATCGTACACCGTATAACGTATAGCGTATAACGTATACCGTGTCACGTATAATGTATTACGAATAACGTGTAACGTATAACGTGTAACGTATAACGTGTAACGTAAAACGTATAACGTATAACGTATAACGTATAACGTATAACGCATAACGAATAACGTATAACGTATAACGTATAACGTATAACGTGTAACGTATAACGTGTAACGTAAAACGTATAACGTATAACGTATAACGCATAACGTATAACGTATAACGTATAACGAATAACGTAAAACGTATAACGCATAACGTATAACGTATAACGTAAAACGAATAACGTAAAACGTATAACGCATAACGTATATCGTATACCGTATAACGTATAACGTATAACGTATAACGTATAACGTATAACGCCTTACGAATAACGTATAACGTATAACCTATGACGTATAACGTATAACGTATAACGTATAACATATAACGCATAACGTATATCGTATACCGTATAACGTATAACGTATAACGTATAACGTATAACGTATAACGTATAACGCCTAACGAATAACGTATAACGTATAACCTATGACGTATAACGTATAACGTATAACGTATCACGTATATCGTATAACGTATAACGTATAACGTATTACGTATAACGTATAACGTATAACGTATAACGTATAACGTATAACGTATCACGAATAACGTAAAACGCATAACGTATATCGTATACCGTATAACGTATAACGTATAACGTATAACGTATAACGTGTAACGCATAACGAATAACGTATAACGTATAACCTATGACGTATAACGTATAACGTATAACGTATCACGTATATCGTATAACGTATAACGTATAACGTATTACGTATAACGTATAACGTATCACGTATATCGTATAACGTATAACGTATAACGTATTACGTATAACGTATAACGTATAACGTATAACGTATAACGTATAACGTATAACGTATAACGAATAACGTAAAACGTATAACGCATAACGTATAACGTATAACGTAAAACGAATAACGGAAAACGTATAACGCATAACGTATATCGTATACCGTATAACGTATAACGTATAACGTATAACGTATAACGTATAACGCCTAACGAATAACGTATAACGTATAACCTATGACGTATAACGTATAACGTATAACGTATAACATATAACGCATAACGTATATCGTATACCGTATAACGTATAACGTATAACGTATAACGTATAACGTATAACGTATAACGTATAACGCCTAACGAATAACGTATAACGTATAACTTATGACGTATAACGTATAACGTATAACGTATCACGTATATCGTATAACGTATAACCTATAACGTATTACGTATAACGTATAACGTATAACGTATAACGTATAACATATAACGCATAACGTATATCGTATACCGTATAACGTATAACGTATAACGTATAACGTATAACGTATAACGTATAACGTATAACGTATAACGTATATCGTATAACGTATAACGTATAACGTATAACGTATAACCTACAACGTATACCGTATCACGTATAATGTATTACGAATAACGTGTAACGTATAACGTATAACGTATAACGTATAACGTATAACGTATAACGTATATCGTATAACATATAACGCATAACGTATATCGTATACCGTATAACGTATAACGTATAACGTATAACGTATAACGTATAACGCTTAACGAATAACGTATAACGTATAACCTATGACATATAACGTATAACGTATAACGTATAATGTATATCGTATAACGTAAAACGTATAACGCATAACGAATAACGTATAACGTATAACCTATGGCGTATAACGTATAACGTATAACGTATAACATATAACGCATAACGTATATCGTATACCGTATAACGTATAACGTATAACGTATAACGTATAACGTATAACGTATAACGTATAACGTATAACGTATAACGCCTAACGAATAACGTGTAACGTATAACCTATGACGTATAACGTATAACGTATAACGTATCACGTATATCGTATAACGTATAACGTATAACGTATTACGTATAACGTATAACGTATAACGTATTACGTATAACGTATAACGTATAACGTATAACGTATAACGTATAACGTATCACGAATAACGTAAAACGCATAACGTATATCGTATACCGTATAACGTATAACGTATAACGTATAACGTATAACGTATAACGTATAACGTATAACATATAACGCATAACGTATATCGTATACCGTATAACGTATAACGTATAACGTATAACGTATAACGGATGACGTATAACGTATATCGTATAACGTATAACGTATAACGTATAACGTATAACGCATAACGAATAACGTATAACGTATAACCTATGACGTATAACGTATAACGTATATCGTATAACATATAACGCATAACGTATATCGTATACCGTATAACGTATAACGTATAACGTATAACGTATAACGTATAACGTATAACGCCTAACGAATAACGTATAACGTATAACTTATGACGTATAACGTATAACGTATAACGTATCACGTATATCGTATAACGTATAACGTATAACGTATTACGTATAACGTATAACGTATAACGTATAACGTATAACGTATAACGTATCACGAATAACGTAAAACGCATAACGTATATCGTATACCGTATAACGTAAAACGTATAACGTATAACGTATAACGTATAACGTATAACATATAACGCATAACGCATATCGTATACCGTATAACGTATAACGTATAACGTATAACGTATAACGTATAACGTATAACGTATAACGCCTAACGAATAACGTATAAGGTATAACCTATGACGTATAACGTATAACGTATAACGTATCACGTATATCGTATAACGTTTAACGTATAACGTATTACGTATAACGTATAACGTATAACGTATAACGTATAACGTATAACGTATCACGAATAACGTAAAACGCATAACGTATATCGTATACCGTATAACGTATAACGTATAACGTATAACGTATAACGTATAACGCATAACGAATAACGTATAACGTATAACCTATGACGTATACCGTATAAGGTATAACGTATAACGTATAACGAATAACGTAAAACGTATTACGCATAACGTATTATATAACGTATAACGTATAACGTATAACGTATAACGTATAACGTATGACGTACAACGTATACCGTATCACGTATAATTTATTACGAATAACGTGTAACGTATAACGTATAACGTATAACGTATAACGTATAACGTATAACGTATAACGTATAACGTATAATGCATAACGTATAACGTATAACGTAAAACGTATAACGTACAACGTATAACGTATAACGTATAACGTATAACGTATAACGTACAACGTATACCGTATCACGTATAATGTATTACGAATAACGTGTAACGTATAACGTATAACGTATAACGTATAACGTACAACGTATAACGTATAACGTATAACGTATAATGCATAACGTATAACGTATAACGTAAAACGCATAACGTATATCGTATACCGTATAACGTATAACGTATAACGTATAACGTATAACGTATAACGCCTAACGAATAACTTATAACGTATAACCTATGACGTATAACGTATAACGTATAACGTATAACGTATATCGTATAACGTATAACGTATAAGGTATTACGTATAACGTATAACGTATAACGTAAAACGTATAACGTATAACGTATCACGAATAACGTAAAACGCATAACGTATATCGTACACCGTATAACGTATAGCGTATAACGTATACCGTGTCACGTATAATGTATTACGAATAACGTGTAACGTATAACGTGTAACGTATAACGTGTAACGTAAAACGTATAACGTATAACGTATAACGTATAACGTATAACGCATAACGAATAACGTATAACGTATAACGTATAACGTATAACGTGTAACGTATAACGTGTAACGTAAAACGTATAACATATAACGTATAACGCATAACGTATAACGTATAACGTATAACGAATAACGTAAAACGTATAACGCATAACGTATAACGTATAACGTAAAACGAATAACGTAAAACGTATAACGCATAACGTATATCGTATACCGTATAACGTATAACGTATAACGTATAACGTATAACGTATAACGCCTAACGAATAACGTATAACGTATAACCTATGACGTATAACGTATAACGTATAACGTATAACATATAACGCATAACGTATATCGTATACCGTATAACGTATAACGTATAACGTATAACGTATAACGTATAACGTATAACGTATAACGCCTAACGAATAACGTATAACGTATAACCTATGACGTATAACGTATAACGTATAACGTATCACGTATATCGTATAACGTATAACGTATAACGTATTACGTATAACGTATAACGTATAACGTATAACGTATAACGTATAACGTATCACGAATAACGTAAAACGCATAATGTATATCGTATACCGTATAACGTATAACGTATAACGTATAACGTATAACGTATAACGTGTAACGCATAACGAATAACGTATAACGTATAACCTATGACGTATAACGTATAACGTATAACGTATCACGTATATCGTATAACGTATAACGTATAACGTATTACGTATAACGTATAACGTATCACGTATATCGTATAACGTATAACGTATAACGTATTACGTATAACGTATAACGTATAACGTATAACGTATAACGTATAACGTATAACGAATAACGTAAAACGTATAACGCATAACGTATAACGTATAACGTAAAACGAATAACGGAAAACGTATAACGCATAACGTATATCGTATACCGTATAACGTATAACGTATAACGTATAACGTATAACGTATAACGCCTAACGAATAACGTATAACGTATAACCTATGACGTATAACGTATAACGTATAACGTATAACATATAACGCATAACGTATATCGTATACCGTATAACGTATAACGTATAACGTATAACGTATAACGTATAACGTATAACGTATAACGCCTAACGAATAACGTATAACGTATAACTTATGACGTATAACGTATAACGTATAACGTATCACGTATATCGTATAACGTATAACCTATAACGTATTACGTATAACGTATAACGTATAACGTATAACGTATAACATATAACGCATAACGTATATCGTATACCGTATAACGTATAACGTATAACGTATAACGTATAACGTATAACGTATAACGTATAACGCCTAACGAATAACGTATAACGTATAACCTATGACGTATAACGTATAACGTATAACGTATCACGTATATCGTATAACGTATAACGTATAACGTATTACATATAACGTATAACGTATAACGTATAACGTATAACGTATAACGTATCACGAATAACGTAAAACGCATAACGTATATCGTATACCGTATAACGTATAACGTATAACGTATAACGTATAACGTGTAACGCATAACGAATAACGTATAACGTATAACCTATGACGTATACCGTATAACGTATAACGTATAACGTATAACGAATAACGTAAAACGTATAACGCATAACGTATTATAAAACGTATAACGTATAACGTATAACGTATAACGTATAACGTATAACGTATAACGTATAACGTATATCGTATGACGTACAACGTATACCGTATCACGTATAATGTATTACGAATAACGTGTAACGTATAACGTATAACGTATAACGTATAACGTATAACGTATAACGTATAATGTATAACGTATAACGTATAACGTAAAACGTATAACGTATAACGTATAACGTATAACGTATAACGTATAACGTATAGCGTATAACGTATAACGTATAACGTATAACGTTTAACGTATAACGTATAACGTATTACGTATAACGTATAACGTATAACGTATAACGTATAACGTATAACGTATAACGTATAACGTATAACGTATAACGTACAACGTATACCGTATCACGTATAATGTATTACGAATAACGTGTAACGTATAACGTCTAACGTATAACGTATAACGTATAACGTATAACGTATAACGTATAACGTATAACCTACAACGTATACCGTATCACGTATAATGTATTACGAATAACGTGTAACGTATAACGTATAACGTATAACGTATAACGTATAACGTATAACGTATATCGTATAACATATAACGCATAACGTATATCGTATACCGTATAACGTATAACGTATAACGTATAACGTATAACGTATAACGCTTAACGAATAACGTATAACGTATAACCTATGACATATAACGTATAACGTATAACGTATAATGTATATCGTATAACGTAAAACGTATAACGCATAACGAATAACGTATAACGTATAACCTATGGCGTATAACGTATAACGTATAACGTATAACATATAACGCATAACGTATATCGTATACCGTATAACGTATAACGTATAACGTATAACGTATAACGTATAACGTATAACGTATAACGTATAACGTATAACGCCTAACGAATAACGTGTAACGTATAACCTATGACGTATAACGTATAACGTATAACGTATCACGTATATCGTATAACGTATAACGTATAACGTATTACGTATAACGTATAACGTATAACGTATTACGTATAACGTATAACGTATAACGTATAACGTATAACGTATAACGTATCACGAATAACGTAAAACGCATAACGTATATCGTATACCGTATAACGTATAACGTATAACGTATAACGTATAACGTATAACGTATAACGTATAACATATAACGCATAACGTATATCGTATACCGTATAACGTATAACGTATAACGTATAACGTATAACGGATGACGTATAACGTATATCGTATAACGTATAACGTATAACGTATAACGTATAACGCATAACGAATAACGTATAACGTATAACCTATGACGTATAACGTATAACGTATATCGTATAACATATAACGCATAACGTATATCGTATACCGTATAACGTATAACGTATAACGTATAACGTATAACGTATAACGTATAACGCCTAACGAATAACGTATAACGTATAACTTATGACGTATAACGTATAACGTATAACGTATCACGTATATCGTATAACGTATAACGTATAACGTATTACGTATAACGTATAACGTATAACGTATAACGTATAACGTATAACGTATCACGAATAACGTAAAACGCATAACGTATATCGTATACCGTATAACGTAAAACGTATAACGTATAACGTATAACGTATAACGTATAACATATAACGCATAACGCATATCGTATACCGTATAACGTATAACGTATAACGTATAACGTATAACGTATAACGTATAACGTATAACGCCTAACGAATAACGTATAAGGTATAACCTATGACGTATAACGTATAACGTATAACGTATCACGTATATCGTATAACGTTTAACGTATAACGTATTACGTATAACGTATAACGTATAACGTATAACGTATAACGTATAACGTATCACGAATAACGTAAAACGCATAACGTATATCGTATACCGTATAACGTATAACGTATAACGTATAACGTATAACGTATAACGCATAACGAATAACGTATAACGTATAACCTATGACGTATACCGTATAAGGTATAACGTATAACGTATAACGAATAACGTAAAACGTATTACGCATAACGTATTATATAACGTATAACGTATAACGTATAACGTATAACGTATAACGTATGACGTACAACGTATACCGTATCACGTATAATTTATTACGAATAACGTGTAACGTATAACGTATAACGTATAACGTATAACGTATAACGTATAACGTATAACGTATAACGTATAATGCATAACGTATAACGTATAACGTAAAACGTATAACGTACAACGTATAACGTATAACGTATAACGTATAACGTATAACGTACAACGTATACCGTATCACGTATAATGTATTACGAATAACGTGTAACGTATAACGTATAACGTATAACGTATAACGTACAACGTATAACGTATAACGTATAACGTATAATGCATAACGTATAACGTATAACGTAAAACGCATAACGTATATCGTATACCGTATAACGTATAACGTATAACGTATAACGTATAACGTATAACGCCTAACGAATAACTTATAACGTATAACCTATGACGTATAACGTATAACGTATAACGTATAACGTATATCGTATAACGTATAACGTATAAGGTATTACGTATAACGTATAACGTATAACGTAAAACGTATAACGTATAACGTATCACGAATAACGTAAAACGCATAACGTATATCGTACACCGTATAACGTATAGCGTATAACGTATACCGTGTCACGTATAATGTATTACGAATAACGTGTAACGTATAACGTGTAACGTATAACGTGTAACGTAAAACGTATAACGTATAACGTATAACGTATAACGTATAACGCATAACGAATAACGTATAACGTATAACGTATAACGTATAACGTGTAACGTATAACGTGTAACGTAAAACGTATAACATATAACGTATAACGCATAACGTATAACGTATAACGTATAACGAATAACGTAAAACGTATAACGCATAACGTATAACGTATAACGTAAAACGAATAACGTAAAACGTATAACGCATAACGTATATCGTATACCGTATAACGTATAACGTATAACGTATAACGTATAACGTATAACGCCTAACGAATAACGTATAACGTATAACCTATGACGTATAACGTATAACGTATAACGTATAACATATAACGCATAACGTATATCGTATACCGTATAACGTATAACGTATAACGTATAACGTATAACGTATAACGTATAACGTATAACGCCTAACGAATAACGTATAACGTATAACCTATGACGTATAACGTATAACGTATAACGTATCACGTATATCGTATAACGTATAACGTATAACGTATTACGTATAACGTATAACGTATAACGTATAACGTATAACGTATAACGTATCACGAATAACGTAAAACGCATAATGTATATCGTATACCGTATAACGTATAACGTATAACGTATAACGTATAACGTATAACGTATAACGTGTAACGCATAACGAATAACGTATAACGTATAACCTATGACGTATAACGTATAACGTATAACGTATCACGTATATCGTATAACGTATAACGTATAACGTATTACGTATAACGTATAACGTATCACGTATATCGTATAACGTATAACGTATAACGTATTACGTATAACGTATAACGTATAACGTATAACGTATAACGTATAACGTATAACGAATAACGTAAAACGTATAACGCATAACGTATAACGTATAACGTAAAACGAATAACGGAAAACGTATAACGCATAACGTATATCGTATACCGTATAACGTATAACGTATAACGTATAACGTATAACGTATAACGCCTAACGAATAACGTATAACGTATAACCTATGACGTATAACGTATAACGTATAACGTATAACATATAACGCATAACGTATATCGTATACCGTATAACGTATAACGTATAACGTATAACGTATAACGTATAACGTATAACGTATAACGCCTAACGAATAACGTATAACGTATAACTTATGACGTATAACGTATAACGTATAACGTATCACGTATATCGTATAACGTATAACCTATAACGTATTACGTATAACGTATAACGTATAACGTATAACGTATAACATATAACGCATAACGTATATCGTATACCGTATAACGTATAACGTATAACGTATAACGTATAACGTATAACGTATAACGTATAACGCCTAACGAATAACGTATAACGTATAACCTATGACGTATAACGTATAACGTATAACGTATCACGTATATCGTATAACGTATAACGTATAACGTATTACATATAACGTATAACGTATAACGTATAACGTATAACGTATAACGTATCACGAATAACGTAAAACGCATAACGTATATCGTATACCGTATAACGTATAACGTATAACGTATAACGTATAACGTGTAACGCATAACGAATAACGTATAACGTATAACCTATGACGTATACCGTATAACGTATAACGTATAACGTATAACGAATAACGTAAAACGTATAACGCATAACGTATTATAAAACGTATAACGTATAACGTATAACGTATAACGTATAACGTATAACGTATAACGTATAACGTATAACGTATATCGTATGACGTACAACGTATACCGTATCACGTATAATGTATTACGAATAACGTGTAACGTATAACGTATAACGTATAACGTATAACGTATAACGTATAACGTATAATGTATAACGTATAACGTATAACGTAAAACGTATAACGTATAACGTATAACGTATAACGTATAACGTATAACGTATAGCGTATAACGTATAACGTATAACGTATAACGTTTAACGTATAACGTATAACGTATTACGTATAACGTATAACGTATAACGTATAACGTATAACGTATAACGTATAACGTATAACGTATAACGTATAACGTACAACGTATACCGTATCACGTATAATGTATTACGAATAACGTGTAACGTATAACGTCTAACGTATAACGTATAACGTATAACGTATAACGTATAACGTATAACGTATAATGCATAACGTATAACGTATAACGTAAAACGCATAACGTATATCGTATACCGTATAACGTATAACGTATAACGTATAACGTATAACGTGTAACGCCTACGAATAACTTATAACGTATAACCTATGACGTATAACGTATAACGTATAACGTATAACGTATATCGTATAACGTATAACGTATAAGGTATTACGTATAACGTATAACGTATAACGTATAACGTATAACGTATAACGTATAACGTATCACGAATAACGTAAAACGCATAACGTATATCGTACACCGTATAACGTATAGCGTATAACGTATACCGTGTCACGTATAATGTATTACGAATAACGTGTAACGTATAACGTGTAACGTTATAACGTGTAACGTAAAACGTATAACGTATAACGTATAACGTATAACGTATAACGCATAACGAATAACGTATAACGTATAACGTATAACGTATAACGTGTAACGTATAACGTGTAACGTAAAACGTATAACGTATAACGTATAACGCATAACGTATAACGTATAACGTATAACGAATAACGTAAACGTATAACGCATAACGTATAACGTATAACGTAAAACGAATAACGTAAAACGTATAAGGCATAACGTATATCGTATACCGTATAACGTATAACGTATAACGTATAACGTATAACGTATAACGCCTAACGAATAACGTATAACGTATAACTTATGACGTATAACGTATAACGTATAACGTATCACGTATATCGTATAACGTATAACGTATAACGTATTACGTATAACGTATAACGTATAACGTATAACGTATAACATATAACGCATAACGTATATCGTATACCGTATAACGTATGACGTATAACGTATAACGTATAACGTATAACGTATAACGCCTAACGAATAACGTATAACGTATAACCTATGACGTATAACGTATAACGTATAACGTATCACGTATATCGTATAACGTATAACGTATAACGTATTACGTATAACGTATAACGTATAACGTATAACGTATAACGTATAACGTATCACGAATAACGTAAAACGCATAACGTATATCGTATACCGTATAACGTATAACGTATAACGTATAACGTTTAACGTGTAACGCATAACGAATAACGTATAACGTATAACCTATGACGTATAACGTATAACGTATAACGTATCACGTATATCGTATGACGTATAACGTATAACGTATTACGTATAACGTATAACGTATCACGTATATCGTATAACGTATAACGTATAACGTATTACGTATAACGTATAACGTATAACGTATAACGTATAACGTATAACGTATAACGTATAACGAATAACGTAAAACGTATATCGCATAACGTATAACGTATAACGTAAAACGAATAACGTAAAACGTATAACGCATAACGTATAACGTATAACGTAAAACGAATAACGTAAAACGTATAACGCATAACGTATATCGTATACCGTATAACGTATAACGTATAACGTATAACGTATAACGTATAACGCCTTACGAATAACGTATAACGTATAACCTATGACGTATAACGTATAACGTATAACGTATAACATATAACGCATAACGTATATCGTATACCGTATAACGTATAACGTATAACGTATAACGTATAACGTATAACGTATAACGCCTAACGAATAACGTATAACGTATAACCTATGACGTATAACGTATAACGTATAACGTATCACGTATATCGTATAACGTATAACGTATAACGTATTACGTATAACGTATAACGTATAACGTATAACGTATAACGTATAACGTATCACGAATAACGTAAAACGCATAACGTATATCGTATACCGTATAACGTATAACGTATAACGTATAACGTATAACGTGTAACGCATAACGAATAACGTATAACGTATAACCTATGACGTATAACGTATAACGTATAACGTATCACGTATATCGTATAACGTATAACGTATAACGTATTACGTATAACGTATAACGTATCACGTATATCGTATAACGTATAACGTATAACGTATTACGTATAACGTATAACGTATAACGTATAACGTATAACGTATAACGTATAACGAATAACGTAAAACGTATAACGCATAACGTATAACGTATAACGTAAAACGAATAACGGAAAACGTATAACGCATAACGTATATCGTATACCGTATAACGTATAACGTATAACGTATAACGTATAACGTATAACGCCTAACGAATAACGTATAACGTATAACCTATGACGTATAACGTATAACGTATAACGTATAACATATAACGCATAACGTATATCGTATACCGTATAACGTATAACGTATAACGTATAACGTATAACGTATAACGTATAACGTATAACGCCTAACGAATAACGTATAACGTATAACTTATGACGTATAACGTATAACGTATAACGTATCACGTATATCGTATAACGTATAACCTATAACGTATTACGTATAACGTATAACGTATAACGTATAACGTATAACATATAACGCATAACGTATATCGTATACCGTATAACGTATAACGTATAACGTATAACGTATAACGTATAACGTATAACGTATAACGTATAACGTATAACGCCTAACGAATAACGTGTAACGTATAACCTATGACGTATAACGTATAACGTATAACGTATCACGTATATCGTATAACGTATAACGTATAACGTATTACGTATAACGTATAACGTATAACGTATTACGTATAACGTATAACGTATAACGTATAACGTATAACGTATAACGTATCACGAATAACGTAAAACGCATAACGTATATCGTATACCGTATAACGTATAACGTATAACGTATAACGTATAACGTATAACGTATAACGTATAACATATAACGCATAACGTATATCGTATACCGTATAACGTATAACGTATAACGTATAACGTATAACGGATGACGTATAACGTATATCGTATAACGTATAACGTATAACGTATAACGTATAACGCATAACGAATAACGTATAACGTATAACCTATGACGTATAACGTATAACGTATATCGTATAACATATAACGCATAACGTATATCGTATACCGTATAACGTATAACGTATAACGTATAACGTATAACGTATAACGTATAACGCCTAACGAATAACGTATAACGTATAACTTATGACGTATAACGTATAACGTATAACGTATCACGTATATCGTATAACGTATAACGTATAACGTATTACGTATAACGTATAACGTATAACGTATAACGTATAACGTATAACGTATCACGAATAACGTAAAACGCATAACGTATATCGTATACCGTATAACGTAAAACGTATAACGTATAACGTATAACGTATAACGTATAACATATAACGCATAACGCATATCGTATACCGTATAACGTATAACGTATAACGTATAACGTATAACGTATAACGTATAACGTATAACGCCTAACGAATAACGTATAAGGTATAACCTATGACGTATAACGTATAACGTATAACGTATCACGTATATCGTATAACGTTTAACGTATAACGTATTACGTATAACGTATAACGTATAACGTATAACGTATAACGTATAACGTATCACGAATAACGTAAAACGCATAACGTATATCGTATACCGTATAACGTATAACGTATAACGTATAACGTATAACGTATAACGCATAACGAATAACGTATAACGTATAACCTATGACGTATACCGTATAAGGTATAACGTATAACGTATAACGAATAACGTAAAACGTATTACGCATAACGTATTATATAACGTATAACGTATAACGTATAACGTATAACGTATAACGTATGACGTACAACGTATACCGTATCACGTATAATTTATTACGAATAACGTGTAACGTATAACGTATAACGTATAACGTATAACGTATAACGTATAACGTATAACGTATAACGTATAATGCATAACGTATAACGTATAACGTAAAACGTATAACGTACAACGTATAACGTATAACGTATAACGTATAACGTATAACGTACAACGTATACCGTATCACGTATAATGTATTACGAATAACGTGTAACGTATAACGTATAACGTATAACGTATAACGTACAACGTATAACGTATAACGTATAACGTATAATGCATAACGTATAACGTATAACGTAAAACGCATAACGTATATCGTATACCGTATAACGTATAACGTATAACGTATAACGTATAACGTATAACGCCTAACGAATAACTTATAACGTATAACCTATGACGTATAACGTATAACGTATAACGTATAACGTATATCGTATAACGTATAACGTATAAGGTATTACGTATAACGTATAACGTATAACGTAAAACGTATAACGTATAACGTATCACGAATAACGTAAAACGCATAACGTATATCGTACACCGTATAACGTATAGCGTATAACGTATACCGTGTCACGTATAATGTATTACGAATAACGTGTAACGTATAACGTGTAACGTATAACGTGTAACGTAAAACGTATAACGTATAACGTATAACGTATAACGTATAACGCATAACGAATAACGTATAACGTATAACGTATAACGTATAACGTGTAACGTATAACGTGTAACGTAAAACGTATAACATATAACGTATAACGCATAACGTATAACGTATAACGTATAACGAATAACGTAAAACGTATAACGCATAACGTATAACGTATAACGTAAAACGAATAACGTAAAACGTATAACGCATAACGTATATCGTATACCGTATAACGTATAACGTATAACGTATAACGTATAACGTATAACGCCTAACGAATAACGTATAACGTATAACCTATGACGTATAACGTATAACGTATAACGTATAACATATAACGCATAACGTATATCGTATACCGTATAACGTATAACGTATAACGTATAACGTATAACGTATAACGTATAACGCCTAACGAATAACGTATAACGTATAACCTATGACGTATAACGTATAACGTATAACGTATCACGTATATCGTATAACGTATAACGTATAACGTATTACGTATAACGTATAACGTATAACGTATAACGTATAACGTATAACGTATCACGAATAACGTAAAACGCATAATGTATATCGTATACCGTATAACGTATAACGTATAACGTATAACGTATAACGTATAACGTGTAACGCATAACGAATAACGTATAACGTATAACCTATGACGTATAACGTATAACGTATAACGTATCACGTATATCGTATAACGTATAACGTATAACGTATTACGTATAACGTATAACGTATCACGTATATCGTATAACGTATAACGTATAACGTATTACGTATAACGTATAACGTATAACGTATAACGTATAACGTATAACGTATAACGAATAACGTAAAACGTATAACGCATAACGTATAACGTATAACGTAAAACGAATAACGGAAAACGTATAACGCATAACGTATATCGTATACCGTATAACGTATAACGTATAACGTATAACGTATAACGTATAACGCCTAACGAATAACGTATAACGTATAACCTATGACGTATAACGTATAACGTATAACGTATAACATATAACGCATAACGTATATCGTATACCGTATAACGTATAACGTATAACGTATAACGTATAACGTATAACGTATAACGTATAACGCCTAACGAATAACGTATAACGTATAACTTATGACGTATAACGTATAACGTATAACGTATCACGTATATCGTATAACGTATAACCTATAACGTATTACGTATAACGTATAACGTATAACGTATAACGTATAACATATAACGCATAACGTATATCGTATACCGTATAACGTATAACGTATAACGTATAACGTATAACGTATAACGTATAACGTATAACGCCTAACGAATAACGTATAACGTATAACCTATGACGTATAACGTATAACGTATAACGTATCACGTATATCGTATAACGTATAACGTATAACGTATTACATATAACGTATAACGTATAACGTATAACGTATAACGTATAACGTATCACGAATAACGTAAAACGCATAACGTATATCGTATACCGTATAACGTATAACGTATAACGTATAACGTATAACGTGTAACGCATAACGAATAACGTATAACGTATAACCTATGACGTATACCGTATAACGTATAACGTATAACGTATAACGAATAACGTAAAACGTATAACGCATAACGTATTATAAAACGTATAACGTATAACGTATAACGTATAACGTATAACGTATAACGTATATCGTATGACGTACAACGTATACCGTATCACGTATAATGTATTACGAATAACGTGTAACGTATAACGTATAACGTATAACGTATAACGTATAACGTATAACGTATAATGTATAACGTATAACGTATAACGTAAAACGTATAACGTATAACGTATAACGTATAACGTATAACGTATAACGTATAGCGTATAACGTATAACGTATAACGTATAACGTTTAACGTATAACGTATAACGTATTACGTATAACGTATAACGTATAACGTATAACGTATAACGTATAACGTATAACGTATAACGTATAACGTATAACGTACAACGTATACCGTATCACGTATAATGTATTACGAATAACGTGTAACGTATAACGTCTAACGTATAACGTATAACGTATAACGTATAACGTATAACGTATAACGTATAATGCATAACGTATAACGTATAACGTAAAACGCATAACGTATATCGTATACCGTATAACGTATAACGTATAACGTATAACGTATAACGTGTAACGCCTAACGAATAACTTATAACGTATAACCTATGACGTATAACGTATAACGTATAACGTATAACGTATATCGTATAACGTATAACGTATACGGTATTACGTATAACGTATAACGTATAACGTATAACGTATAACGTATAACGTATCACGAATAACGTAAAACGCATAACGTATATCGTACACCGTATAACGTATAGCGTATAACGTATACCGTGTCACGTATAATGTATTACGAATAACGTGTAACGTATAACGTGTAACGTATAACGTGTAACGTAAAACGTATAACGTATAACGTATAACGTATAACGTATAACGCATAACGAATAACGTATAACGTATAACGTATAACGTATAACGTGTAACGTATAACGTGTAACGTAAAACGTATAACGTATAACGTATAACGCATAACGTATAACGTATAACGTATAACGAATAACGTAAAACGTATAACGCATAACGTATAACGTATAACGTAAAACGAATAACGTAAAACGTATAAGGCATAACGTATATCGTATACCGTATAACGTATAACGTATAACGTATAACGTATAACGTATAACGCCTAACGAATAACGTATAACGTATAACTTATGACGTATAACGTATAACGTATAACGTATCACGTATATCGTATAACGTATAACGTATAACGTATTACGTATAACGTATAACGTATAACGTATAACGTATAACATATAACGCATAACGTATATCGTATACCGTATAACGTATGACGTATAACGTATAACGTATAACGTATAACGTATAACGCCTAACGAATAACGTATAACGTATAACCTATGACGTATAACGTATAACGTATAACGTATCACGTATATCGTATAACGTATAACGTATAACGTATTACGTATAACGTATAACGTATAACGTATAACGTATAACGTATAACGTATCACGAATAACGTAAAACGCATAACGTATATCGTATACCGTATAACGTATAACGTATAACGTATAACGTTTAACGTGTAACGCATAACGAATAACGTATAACGTATAACCTATGACGTATAACGTATAACGTATAACGTATCACGTATATCGTATGACGTATAACGTATAACGTATTACGTATAACGTATAACGTATCACGTATATCGTATAACGTATAACGTATAACGTATTACGTATAACGTATAACGTATAACGTATAACGTATAACGTATAACGTATAACGTATAACGAATAACGTAAAACGTATATCGCATAACGTATAACGTATAACGTAAAACGAATAACGTAAAACGTATAACGCATAACGTATATCGTATACCGTATAACGTATAACGTATAACGTATAACGTATAACGTATAACGCCTAACGAATAACGTATAACGTATAACCTATGACGTATAACGTATAACGTATAACGTATAACATATAACGCATAACGTATATCGTATACCGTATAACGTATAACGTATAACGTATAACGTATAACGTATAACGTATAACGCCTAACGAATAACGTATAACGTATAACTTATGACGTATAACGTATAACGTATAACGTATCACGTATATCGTATAACGTATAACGTATAACGTATTACGTATAACGTATAACGTATAACGTATAACGTATAACATATAACGCATAACGTATATCGTATACCGTATAACGTATAACGTATAACGTATAACGTATAACGTATAACGTATAACGCCTAACGAATAACGTATAACGTATAACCTATGACGTATAACGTATAACGTATAACGTATCACGTATATCGTATAACGTATAACGTATAACGTATTACATATAACGTATAACGTATAACGTATAACGTATAACGTATAACGTATCACGAATAACGTAAAACGCATAACGTATATCGTATACCGTATAACGTATAACGTATAACGTATAACGTATAACGTGTAACGCATAACGAATAACGTATAACGTATAACCTATGACGTATACCGTATAACGTATAACGTATAACGTATAACGAATAACGTAAAACGTATAACGCATAACGTATTATATAACGTATAACGTATAACGTATAACGTATAACGTATAACGTATAACGTATATCGTATGACGTATAACGTATAACGCATAACGTATAACGTATAACGTAAAACGAATAACGTAAAACATATAACGCATAACGTATATCGTATACCGTATAACTTATAACGTATAACGTATAACGTATAACGTATAACGTATAACGTGTAACGCCTAACGAATAACGTATAACGTATAACCTATGACGTATAACGTATAACGTATGACGTATAACGTATATCGTATAACGTATAACGTATAAGGTATTACGTATAACGTATAACGTATAACGTATAACGTATAACGTATAACGTATAACCTATGACGTATAACGTATAACGTATAACGTATCACGTATATCGTATAACGTATAACGTATATCGTATAACGTATAACGTATAAGGTATTACGTATAACATATAACGTATAACGTATAACGTATAACGTATAACGTATCACGAATAACGTAAAACGCATAACGTATATCGTACACCGTATAACGTATAGCGTATAACGTATACCGTATCACGTATAATGTATTACGAATAACGTGTAACGTATAACGTGTAACGTATAACGTGTAACGTAAAACGTATAACGTATAACGTATAACGTATAACGTATAACGCATAACGAATAACGTATAACGTATACCCTATGACGTAAAACGTATAACGTATATCGTATAACGTATAACGTATAACGTATTACGTATAACGTATGACGTGTAACGTATAACGTATAACGTATAACGTATAACGTATAACGTATAACGCATAACGTATAACCTATGACGTATAACGTATAACGTATAACGTATAACGTATAACGTATAACGTATAACGTATAACGTATAACGTATAACGTATAACGTATAACGCCTAACGAATAACGTATAACGTATAACCTATGACGTATAACGTATAACGTATAACGTATCACGTATATCGTATAACGTATAACGTATAACGTATTACGTATAACGTATAACGTATAACGTATAACGTATAACGTATAACGTATCACGAATAACGTAAAACGCATAACGTATATCGTATACCGTATAACGTATAACGTATAACGTATAACGTATAACGTATAACGCATAACGAATAACGTATAACGTATAACCTATGACGTATACCGTATAACGTATAACGTATAACGTATAACGAATAACGTAAAACGTATAACGCATAACGTATTATATAACGTATAACGTATAACGTATAACGTATAACGTATAACGTATGACGTACAACGTATACCGTATCACGTATAATGTATTACGAATAACGTGTAACGTATAACGTATAACGTATAACGTATAACGTATAACGTATAACGTATAATGTATAACGTATAACGTATAACGTAAAACGTATAACGTATAACGTATAACGTATAACGTATAACGTATAACGTATAGCGTATAACGTATAACGTATAACGTATAACGTTTAACGTATAACGTATAACGTATAACGTATAACGTATAACGTATAACGTATAACGTATAACGTATAACGTATAACGTATAACGTATAACGTATAAGGTATAACGTATAACGTATAACGTATAACGTATAACGTATAACGAATAACGTAAAACGTATAACGCATAACGTATAACGTATAACGTAAAACGTATAACGTATAACGTATAACGAATACCGTAAAACGTATAACGCATAACGTATATCGTATACCGTATAACGTATAACGTATAACGTACAACGTATAACGCATAAAGAATAACGTATAACGTATAACGTATAACGTATAACGTATAACGTATAACGTATAACGTATAACGTATAACGTATAACGTATAACGTATAACGTATTACGTATAACGTATAACGTATAACGTATAACGTATAACGTATAACGAATAACGTATAACGTAAAACGTATAACGCATAACGTATAAAGTATAACGTGTAACGAAGAACGTATAACGAAAAACGTATATCGTATATCCTATAACGTATAACGCATAACGTATAACGTATAAGCTATAACGTATAACGTATAACGTACAACGTATACCGTATCACGTATAACGTATACCGTATAACGAATAACGTATAACGTATAACGTATAACGTATAACGTATAACGTATAACGTATAACGTATAACGTATAACGTATAACGTAGAACGTATAACGTATTTATAACGTATATCGTAAAACGTATAACGTATAACGTATAACGTATAACGTATAACGCATAACGAATAACGTATAACGTATAACCTATGACGTATAACGTATAACGTATAACGTATAACATATAACGCATAACGTATATCGTATACCGTATAACGTATAACGTATAACGTATAACGTATAACGTATAACGTATAACGCCTAACGAATAACGGATAACGTATAACCTATGACGTATAACGTATAACGTATAACGTATCACGTATATCGTATAACGTATAACGTATAACGTATTACGTATAACGTATAACGCATAACGTATAACGTATACCGTATCACGTATAACGTATACCGTATAACGTATAACGTATAACGTATAACGTTTAACGTATAACGTATAAAGTATAACGTATAACGTATAAAGTATAACGTTTAACGTATAACGTATAACGTATAACGTACAACGAATAACGTAAAACGTATAACGCATAACGTATAACGTATAACGTACAACGTATACCGTATCACGTATAACGTATACCGTATAACGAATAACGTATAACGTATAACGTATAACGTATAGTATAACGTATAACGTATAACGTATAACGTATAACGTAGAACGTATAACGTATTTATAACGTATATCGTAAAACGTATAACGTATAACGTATAACGTATAACGTATAACGTATAACGTATAACGTATAACGTATAACGTATAACGTATAACGTATAACGTATAACGTATAACGTATAACGTATAACGTACACCGTATAACGTATAACGTATAACGTATAACGTTTATCGTAAAAAACGTATAACGTATAACGTATAAAGAATAACGTATAACGTATAACGTATAACGTATAAAGAATAACGTATAACGTATAACGTATAACGTATAACGTATAACGTATAACGTATAACGCCTAACGAATAACGTATAACGTATAACCTATGACGTATAACGTATAACGTATAACGTATCACGTATATCGTATAACGTATAACGTATAACGTATTACGTATAACGTATAACGTATAACGTATAACGTATAACGTATAACGTATCACGAATAACGTAAAACGCATAACGTATATCGTATACCGTATAACGTATAACGTATAACGTATAACGTATAACGTATAACGCATAACGAATAACGTATAACGTATAACCTATGACGTATACCGTATAACGTATAACGTATAACGTATAACGAATAACGTAAAACGTATAACGCATAACGTATTATATAACGTATAACGTATAACGTATAACGTACAACGTATAACGTATGACGTACAACGTATACCGTATCACGTATAATGTATTACGAATAACGTGTAACGTATAACGTATAACGTATAACGTATAACGTATAACGTATAACGTATAACGTATAACGTATAATGTATAACGTATAACGTATAACGTAAAACGTATAACGTATAACGTATAACGTATAACGTATAACGTATAACGTATAGCGTATAACGTATAACGTATAACGTATAACGTTTAACGTATAACGTATAACGTATAACGTATAACGTATAACGTATAACGTATAACGTATAACGTATAACGTATAACGTATAACGTATAACGTATAACGTATAAGGTATAACGTATAACGTATAACGTATAACGTATAACGTATAACGAATAACGTAAAACGTATAACGCATAACGTATAACGTATAACGTAAAACGTATAACGTATAACGTATAACGAATACCGTAAAACGTATAACGCATAACGTATATCGTATACCGTATAACGTATAACGTATAACGTACAACGTATAACGCATAAAGAATAACGTATAACGTATAACGTATATCGTATAACGTATAACGTATAACGTATAACGTATAACGTATAACGTATAACGTATAACGTATAACGTATAACGTATTACGTATAACGTATAACGTATAACGTATAACGTATAACGTATAACGAATAACGTATAACGTAAAACGTATAACGCATAACGTATAAAGTATAACGTGTAACGAAGAACGTATAACGAATAACGTATATCGTATATCCTATAACGTATAACGCATAACGTATAACGTATAAGCTATAACGTATAACGTATAACGTACAACGTATACCGTATCACGTATAACGTATACCGTATAACGAATAACGTATAACGTATAACGTATAACGTATAACGTATAACGTATAACGTATAACGTATAACGTATAACGTAGAACGTATAACGTATTTATAACGTATATCGTAAAACGTATAACGTATAACGTATAACGTATAACGTATAACGCATAACGAATAACGTATAACGTATAACCTATGACGTATAACGTATAACGTATAACGTATAACATATAACGCATAACGTATATCGTATACCGTATAACGTATAACGTATAACGTATAACGTATAACGTATAACGTATAACGTATAACGCCTAACGAATAACGGATAACGTATAACCTATGACGTATAACGTATAACGTATAACGTATCACGTATATCGTATAACGTATAACGTATAACGTATTACGTATAACGTATAACGCATAACGTATAACGTATACCGTATCACGTATAACGTATACCGTATAACGTATAACGTATAACGTATAACGTTTAACGTATAACGTATAAAGTATAACGTATAACGTATAAAGTATAACGTTTAACGTATAACGTATAACGTATAACGTACAACGAATAACGTAAAACGTATAACGCATAACGTATAACGTATAACGTACAACGTATACCGTATCACGTATAACGTATACCGTATAACGAATAACGTATAACGTATAACGTATAACGTATAGTATAACGTATAACGTATAACGTATAACGTATAACGTAGAACGTATAACGTATTTATAACGTATATCGTAAAACGTATAACGTATAACGTATAACGTATAACGTATAACGTATAACGTATAACGTATAACGTATAACGTATAACGTATAACGTATAACGTATAACGTATAACGTATAACGTATAACGTATAACGTACACCGTATTACGTATAACGTATAACGTATAACGTTTATCGTAAAAAACGTATAACGTATAACGTATAAAGAATAACGTATAACGTATAACGTATAACGTATAAAGAATAACGTATAACGTATAACGTATAACGTATAACGTATAACGTATAACGTATAACGCCTAACGAATAACGTATAACGTATAACCTATGACGTATAACGTATAACGTATAACGTATCACGTATATCGTATAACGTATAACGTATAACGTATTACGTATAACGTATAACGTATAACGTATAACGTATAACGTATAACGTATCACGAATAACGTAAAACGCATAACGTATATCGTATACCGTATAACGTATAACGTATAACGTATAACGTATAACGTATAACGCATAACGAATAACGTATAACGTATAACCTATGACGTATACCGTATAACGTATAACGTATAACGTATAACGAATAACGTAAAACGTATAACGCATAACGTATTATATAACGTATAACGTATAACGTATAACGTATAACGTATAACGTATGACGTACAACGTATACCGTATCACGTATAATGTATTACGAATAACGTGTAACGTATAACGTATAACGTATAACGTATAACGTATAACGTATAACGTATAACGTATAATGTATAACGTATAACGTATAACGTAAAACGTATAACGTATAACGTATAACGTATAACGTATAACGTATAACGTATAGCGTATAACGTATAACGTATAACGTATAACGTTTAACGTATAACGTATAACGTATAACGTATAACGTATAACGTATAACGTATAACGTATAACGTATAACGTATAACGTATAACGTATAAGGTATAACGTATAACGTATAACGTATAACGTATAACGTATAACGAATAACGTAAAACGTATAACGCATAACGTATAACGTATAACGTAAAACGTATAACGTATAACGTATAACGAATACCGTAAAACGTATAACGCATAACGTATATCGTATACCGTATAACGTATAACGTATAACGTACAACGTATAACGCATAAAGAATAACGTATAACGTATAACGTATAACGTATAACGTATAACGTATAACGTATAACGTATAACGTATAACGTATAACGTATAACGTATAACGTATAACGTATAACGTATAACGTATAACGTATTACGTATAACGTATAACGTATAACGTATAACGTATAACGTATAACGAATAACGTATAACGTAAAACGTATAACGCATAACGTATAAAGTATAACGTGTAACGAAGAACGTATAACGAATAACGTATATCGTATATCCTATAACGTATAACGCCTAACGAATAACGTATAACGTATAACCTATGACGTATAACGTATAACGTATAACGTATCACGTATATCGTATAACGTATATCGTATAACGTATTACGTATAACGTATAACGTATAACGTATAACGTATAACGTATAACGTATCACGAATAACGTAAAACGCATAACGTATATCGTATACCGTATAACGTATAACGTATAACGTATAACGTATAACGTATAACGCATAACGAATAACGTATAACGTATAACCTATGACGTATACCGTATAACGTATAACGTATAACGTATAACGAATAACGTAAAACGTATAACGCATAACGTATTATATAACGTATAACGTACAACGTATAACGTATAACGTATAACGTATGACGTACAACGTATACCGTATCACGTATAATGTATTACGAATAACGTGTAACGTATAACGTATAACGTATAACGTATAACGTATAACGTATAACGTATAACGTATAACGTATAATGTATAACGTATAACGTATAACGTAAAACGTATAACGTATAACGTATAACGTATAACGTATAACGTATAACGTATAGCGTATAACGTATAACGTATAACGTATAACGTTTAACGTATAACGTATAACGTATAACGTATAACGTATAACGTATAACGTATAACGTATAACGTATAACGTATAACGTATAACGTATAACGTATAACGTATAATGTATAACGTATAACGTATAACGTAAAACGTATAACGTATAACGTATAACGTATAACGTATAACGTATAACGTATAGCGTATAACGTATAACGTATAACGTATAACGTTTAACGTATAACGTATAACGTATAACGTATAACGTATAACGTATAACGTATAACGTATAACGTATAACGTATAACGTATAACGTATAACGTATAAGGTATAACGTATAACGTATAACGTATAACGTATAACGTATAACGAATAACGTAAAACGTATAACGCATAACGTATAACGTATAACGTAAAACGTATAACGTATAACGTATAACGAATACCGTAAAACGTATAACGCATAACGTATATCGTATACCGTATAACGTATAACGTATAACGTACAACGTATAACGCATAAAGAATAACGTATAACGTATAACGTATAACGTATAACGTATAACGTATAACGTATAACGTATAACGTATAACGTATAACGTATAACGTATTACGTATAACGTATAACGTATAACGTATAACGTATAACGTATAACGAATAACGTATAACGTAAAACGTATAACGCATAACGTATAAAGTATAACGTGTAACGAAGAACGTATAACGAATAACGTATATCGTATATCCTATAACGTATAACGCATAACGTATAACGTATAAGCTATAACGTATAACGTATAACGTACAACGTATACCGTATCACGTATAACGTATACCGTATAACGAATAACGTATAACGTATAACGTATAACGTATAACGTATAACGTATAACGTATAACGTATAACGTATAACGTATAACGTAGAACGTATAACGTATTTATAACGTATATCGTAAAACGTATAACGTATAACGTATAACGTATAACGTATAACGCATAACGAATAACGTATAACGTATAACCTATGACGTATAACGTATAACTTATAACGTATAACATATAACGCATAACGTATATCGTATACCGTATAAGGTATAACGTATAACGTATAACGTATAACGTATAACGTATAACGCCTAACGAATAACGGATAACGTATAACCTATGACGTATAACGTATAACGTATAACGTATCACGTATATCGTATAACGTATAACGTATAACGTATTACGTATAACGTATAACGCATAACGTATAACGTATACCGTATCACGTATAACGTATACCGTATAACGTATAACGTATACCGTATAACGTATAACGTATAACGTATAACGTTTAACGTATAACGTATAAAGTATAACGTATAACGTATAAAGTATAACGTTTAACGTATAACGTATAACGTATAACGTACAACGAATAACGTAAAACGTATAACGCATAACGGATAACGTATAACGTACAACGTATACCGTATCACGTATAACGTATACCGTATAACGAATAACGTATAACGTATAACGTATAACGTATAGTATAACGTATAACGTATAACGTATAACGTATAACGTAGAACGTATAACGTATTTATAACGTATATCGTAAAACGTATAACGTATAACGTATAACGTATAACGTATAACGTATAACGTATAACGTATAACGTATAACGTATAACGTATAACGTATAACGTATAACGTATAACGTATAACGTACACCGTATTACGTATAACGTATAACGTATAAAGTTTATCGTAAAAAACGTATAACGTATAACGTATAAAGAATAACGTATAACGTATAACGTATAACGTATAAAGAATAACGTATAACGTATAACGTATAACGTATAACGTATAACGTATAACGTATAACGCCTAACGAATAACGTATAACGTATAACCTATGACGTATAACGTATAACGTATAACGTATCACGTATATCGTATAACGTATAACGTATAACGTATTACGTATAACGTATAACGTATAACGTATAACGTATAACGTATAACGTATCACGAATAACGTAAAACGCATAACGTATATCGTATACCGTATAACGTATAACGTATAACGTATAACGTATAACGTATAACGCATAACGAATAACGTATAACGTATAACCTATGACGTATACCGTATAACGTATAACGTATAACGTATAACGAATAACGTAAAACGTATAACGCATAACGTATTATATAACGTATAACGTATAACGTATAACGTATAACGTATAACGTATAACGTATGACGTACAACGTATACCGTATCACGTATAATGTATTACGAATAACGTGTAACGTATAACGTATAACGTATAACGTATAACGTATAACGTATAACGTATAACGTATAATGTATAACGTATAACGTATAACGTAAAACGTATAACGTATAACGTATAACGTATAACGTATAACGTATAACGTATAGCGTATAACGTATAACGTATAACGTATAACGTTTAACGTATAACGCATAACGTATAACGTATAACGTATAACGTATAACGTATAACGTATAACCTATAACGTATAACGTATAACGTATAACGTATAACGTATAACGTATAACGTATAACGTATAACGTATAACGTATAACGTATAACGTATAACGTATAACGTATAACGTATAACGTATAACGTATAACGTATAACGTATAACGTATAACGTATAACGTATCACGAATAACGTAAAACGCATAACGTATATCGTATACCGTATAACGTATAACGTATAACGTATAACGTATAACGTATAACGCATAACGAATAACGTATAACGTATAACCTATGACGTATACCGTATAACGTATAACGTATAACGTATAACGAATAACGTAAAACGTATAACGCATAACGTATTATATAACGTATAACGTATAACGTATAACGTATAACGTATAACGTATGACGTACAACGTATACCGTATCACGTATAATGTATTACGAATAACGTGTAACGTATAACGTATAACGTATAACGTATAACGTATAACGTATAACGTATAACGTATAACGTATAATGTATAACGTATAACGTATAACGTAAAACGTATAACGTATAACGTATAACGTATAACGTATAACGTATAACGTATAGCGTATAACGTATAACGTATAACGTATAACGTTTAACGTATAACGTATAACGTATAACGTATAACGTATAACGTATAACGTATAACGTATAACGTATAACGTATAACGTATAACGTATAAGGTATAACGTATAACGTATAACGTATAACGTATAACGTATAACGAATAACGTAAAACGTATAACGCATAACGTATAACGTATAACGTAAAACGTATAACGTATAACGTATAACGAATACCGTAAAACGTATAACGCATAACGTATATCGTATACCGTATAACGTATAACGTATAACGTACAACGTATAACGCATAAAGAATAACGTATAACGTATAACGTATAACGTATAACGTATAACGTATAACGTATAACGTATAACGTATAACGTATAACGTATAACGTATAACGTATAACGTATAACGTATAACGTATAACGTATTACGTATAACGTATAACGTATAACGTATAACGTATAACGTATAACGAATAACGTATAACGTAAAACGTATAACGCATAACGTATAAAGTATAACGTGTAACGAAGAACGTATAACGAATAACGTATATCGTATATCCTATAACGTATAACGCCTAACGAATAACGTATAACGTATAACCTATGACGTATAACGTATAACGTATAACGTATCACGTATATCGTATAACGTATATCGTATAACGTATTACGTATAACGTATAACGTATAACGTATAACGTATAACGTATAACGTATCACGAATAACGTAAAACGCATAACGTATATCGTATACCGTATAACGTATAACGTATAACGTATAACGTATAACGTATAACGCATAACGAATAACGTATAACGTATAACCTATGACGTATACCGTATAACGTATAACGTATAACGTATAACGAATAACGTAAAACGTATAACGCATAACGTATTATATAACGTATAACGTACAACGTATAACGTATAACGTATAACGTATGACGTACAACGTATACCGTATCACGTATAATGTATTACGAATAACGTGTAACGTATAACGTATAACGTATAACGTATAACGTATAACGTATAACGTATAACGTATAACGTATAATGTATAACGTATAACGTATAACGTAAAACGTATAACGTATAACGTATAACGTATAACGTATAACGTATAACGTATAGCGTATAACGTATAACGTATAACGTATAACGTTTAACGTATAACGTATAACGTATAACGTATAACGTATAACGTATAACGTATAACGTATAACGTATAACGTATAACGTATAACGTATAACGTATAATGTATAACGTATAACGTATAACGTAAAACGTATAACGTATAACGTATAACGTATAACGTATAACGTATAACGTATAGCGTATAACGTATAACGTATAACGTATAACGTTTAACGTATAACGTATAACGTATAACGTATAACGTATAACGTATAACGTATAACGTATAACGTATAACGTATAACGTATAACGTATAACGTATAAGGTATAACGTATAACGTATAACGTATAACGTATAACGTATAACGAATAACGTAAAACGTATAACGCATAACGTATAACGTATAACGTAAAACGTATAACGTATAACGTATAACGAATACCGTAAAACGTATAACGCATAACGTATATCGTATACCGTATAACGTATAACGTATAACGTACAACGTATAACGCATAAAGAATAACGTATAACGTATAACGTATAACGTATAACGTATAACGTATAACGTATAACGTATAACGTATAACGTATAACGTATAACGTATAACGTATAACGTATTACGTATAACGTATAACGTATAACGTATAACGTATAACGTATAACGAATAACGTATAACGTAAAACGTATAACGCATAACGTATAAAGTATAACGTGTAACGAAGAACGTATAACGAATAACGTATATCGTATATCCTATAACGTATAACGCATAACGTATAACGTATAAGCTATAACGTATAACGTATAACGTACAACGTATACCGTATCACGTATAACGTATACCGTATAACGAATAACGTATAACGTATAACGTATAACGTATAACGTATAACGTATAACGTATAACGTATAACGTATAACGTATAACGTAGAACGTATAACGTATTTATAACGTATATCGTAAAACGTATAACGTATAACGTATAACGTATAACGTATAACGCATAACGAATAACGTATAACGTATAACCTATGACGTATAACGTATAACTTATAACGTATAACATATAACGCGTAACGTATATCGTATACCGTATAAGGTATAACGTATAACGTATAACGTATAACGTATAACGTATAACGCCTAACGAATAACGGATAACGTATAACCTATGACGTATAACGTATAACGTATAACGTATCACGTATATCGTATAACGTATAACGTATAACGTATTACGTATAACGTATAACGCATAACGTATAACGTATACCGTATCACGTATAACGTATACCGTATAACGTATAACGTATACCGTATAACGTATAACGTATAACGTATAACGTATAACGTTTAACGTATAACGTATAAAGTATAACGTATAACGTATAAAGTATAACGTTTAACGTATAACGTATAACGTATAACGTACAACGAATAACGTAAAACGTATAACGCATAACGGATAACGTATAACGTACAACGTATACCGTATCACGTATAACGTATACCGTATAACGAATAACGTATAACGTATAACGTATAACGTATAGTATAACGTATAACGTATAACGTATAACGTATAACGTAGAACGTATAACGTATTTATAACGTATATCGTAAAACGTATAACGTATAACGTATAACGTATAACGTATAACGTATAACGTATAACGTATAACGTATAACGTATAACGTATAACGTATAACGTATAACGTATAACGTATAACGTACACCGTATTACGTATAACGTATAACGTATAAAGTTTATCGTAAAAAACGTATAACGTATAACGTATAAAGAATAACGTATAACGTATAACGTATAACGTATAAAGAATAACGTATAACGTATAACGTATAACGTATAACGTATAACGTATAACGTATAACGCCTAACGAATAACGTATAACGTATAACCTATGACGTATAACGTATAACGTATAACGTATCACGTATATCGTATAACGTATAACGTATAACGTATTACGTATAACGTATAACGTATAACGTATAACGTATAACGTATAACGTATCACGAATAACGTAAAACGCATAACGTATATCGTATACCGTATAACGTATAACGTATAACGTATAACGTATAACGTATAACGCATAACGAATAACGTATAACGTATAACCTATGACGTATACCGTATAACGTATAACGTATAACGTATAACGAATAACGTAAAACGTATAACGCATAACGTATTATATAACGTATAACGTATAACGTATAACGTATAACGTATAACGTATAACGTATGACGTACAACGTATACCGTATCACGTATAATGTATTACGAATAACGTGTAACGTATAACGTATAACGTATAACGTATAACGTATAACGTATAACGTATAACGTATAATGTATAACGTATAACGTATAACGTAAAACGTATAACGTATAACGTATAACGTATAACGTATAACGTATAACGTATAGCGTATAACGTATAACGTATAACGTATAACGTTTAACGTATAACGCATAACGTATAACGTATAACGTATAACGTATAACGTATAACGTATAACCTATAACGTATAACGTATAACGTATAACGTATAACGTATAACGTATAACGTATAACGTATAACGTATAACGTATAACGTATAACGTATAACGTATAACGTATAACGTATAACGTATAACGTATAACGTATAACGTATAACGTATAACGTATAACGTATTACGTATAACGTAAAACGTATAACGTATAACGTATAACGTATGACGTATAACGTATAACGTATTACGTATAACGTATAACGTATAACGTATAACGTATAACGAATAACGTATAACGTAAAACGTATAACGCATAACGTATAACGTATAACCTATGACGTATAACGTATAACGTATAACGTATAACGTATAACGTATAACGTATAACCTATAACGTATAACGTATAACGTATAACGAATAACGTAAAACGTATAACGAATAACGTATAACGTATATCGTATAACGTATAACGCATAACGTATAACGTATAACGTATAACGTATAACGCATAAAGAATAACGTATAACGTATAACGTATAACGTATAACGTATAACGTATAACGTATAACGTATAACGTATAACGTATAACGTATAACGTATAACGTGTAACGTATAACGTATAACGTATAACGTATAACGTATCACGTAGAACGTATAACGTATAACGTATAACGTAAAACGTATAACGTAAAACGTATAACGTATAACGTATAACGTATAACGAATACCGTAAAACGTATAACGCATATCGTATATCGTATACCGTATAACGTATAACGTATAACGTATAACGTATAACGCATAAAGAATAACGTATAACGTATAACCTATGACGTATAACGTATAACGTATAACGTATAACGTATAACGTATAACGTATAACGTATAACGTATAACGTATAACGTATAACATATTACGTATAACGTAAAACGTATAACGTATAACGTATAACGTATGACGTATAACGTATAACGTACTACGTATAACGTATAACGTATAACGTATAACGTATAACGAATAACGTATAACGTAAAACGTATAACGTATAACGTATAACGTATAACCTATGACGTATAACGTATAACGTATAACGTATAACGTATAACGTATAACGTATTACGTATAACGTATAACGTATAACGTGTAACGTATAACGTATAACGTATAACGTATAACGTATAACGTAGAACGTATAACGTATAACGTATAACGTAAAACGTATAACGTAAAACGTATAACGTATAACGTATAACGAATACCGTAAAACGTATAACGCATAACGTATATCGTATACCGTATAACGTATAACGTATAACGTATAACGTATAACGCATAAAGAATAACGTATAACGTATAACCTATGACGTATAACGTATAACGTATAACGTATAACGTATAACGTGTATCGTATAACGTATAACGTATAACGTATAACGTATAACGTATAACGTGTAACGTATAACGTATAACGTATAACGTATAACGTATAACGTAGAACGTATAACGTATAACGTATAACGTAAAACGTATAACGTAAAACGTATAACGTATAACGTATAACGTATAACGAATAACGTATAACGTATAACGTATAACGTATAACGCATAAAGAATAACGTATAACGTATAACGTATAACGTATAACGTATAACGTATAACGTATAACGTATTACGTATAACGTATAACGTATAACGTGTAACGTATAACGTATAACGTATAACGTATAACGTATAACGTAAAACGTATAACGTATAACGTATGACGTACAACGTATAACGTATTACGTATAACGTATAACGTATAACGTATAACGTGTAACGTATAACGTATAACGTATAACGTATAACGTATTACGTATAACGTATAACGTATAACGTGTAACGTATAACGTATAACGTATAACGTATAACGTATAACGTAGAATGTATAACGTATAACGTATAACGTAAAACGTATAACGTAAAACGTATAACGTATAACGTATAACGAATACCGTAAAACGTATAACGCATAACGTATAACGTATAACGTGTAACGTATAACGTATAACGTATAACGCATAAAGAATAACGTATAACGTATAACGTATAACGTATAACGTATGACGTATAACGTATAACGTATAACGTATAACGTATTACGTATAACGTAAAACGTATAACGTATAACGTATAACGTATGACGTACAACGTATAACGTATTACGTATAACGTATAACGTATAACGTATAACGTATAACGAATAACGTATAACGTAAAACGTATAACGTATAACGTATAACGTATAGCGAATAACCTATGACGTATAACGTATAACGTATAACGTATAACGTATAACGTATAACGTATAACGTATTACGTATAACGTATAACGTATAACGTGTAACGTATAACGTATAACGTATAACGTATAACGTATAACGTAGAACGTATAACGTATAACGTATAACGTAAAACGTATAACGTAAAACGTATAACGTATAACGTATAACGAATACCGTAAAACGTATAACGCATAACGTATAACGTATAACGTGTAACGAAGAACGTATAACGAATAACGTAAAACGTATAACGCAAAACATGTAACGTATTACGTATCACGTCTAACGTATAACGTATATCGTATAACGTATAACGTAAAACGTATAACGTATAACGTATAACGTATAACGCATAAAGAATAACGTATAACGTATAACGTATAACGTATAACGTATGACGTATAACGTATAACGTATAACGTATAACGTATAACGTATAACGTAAAACGTATAACGTATAACGTATAACGAATACCGTAAAACGTATAACGCATAACGTATATCGTATACCGTATAACGTATAACGTATAACGAATAACGTAAAACGTATAACGTATAACGTATAACGTATATCGTATAACGTATAACGCATAACGTATAACGTATAACGTATAACGTATAACGCATAAAGAATAACGTATAACGTATAACGTATAACGTATAACGTATAACGTATAACGTATAGCGTATAACGTATAACGTATAACGTATAACGTGTAACGTATAACGTATAACGTATAACGTATAACGTATGACGTATAACGTATAACGTATTACGTATAACGTATAACGTATAACGTATAACGTATAACGAATAACGTATAACGTAAAACGTATAACGTATAACGTATAACGTATAACCTATGACGTATAACGTATAACGTATAACGTATAACGTATAACGTATAACGTATTACGTATAACGTATAACGTATAACGTGTAACGTATAACGTATAACGTATAACGTATAACGTATAACGTAGAACGTATAACGTATAACGTATAACGTAAAACGTATAACGTAAAACGTATAACGTATAACGTATATCGAATACCGTAAAACGTATAACGCATAACGTATATCGTATACCGTATAACGTATAACGTATAACGTATAACGTATAACGCATAAAGAATAACGTATAACGTATAACCTATGACGTATAACGTATAACGTATAACGTATAACGTATAACGTGTATCGTATAACGTATAACGTATAACGTATAACGTATAACGTATAACGTATAACGTATGACGTTTAACGTATAACGTATAACGTATAACGTATAACGTGTATCGTATAACGTATAACGTATAACGTATAACGTATAACGTATAACGTATGACGTATAACGTATAACGTATAACGTATAACGTATACCGTATAACGTATAACGTATAACGTATAACGTTTATCGTAAAACGTATAACGTATAACGTATAAAGAATAACGTATAACGTATAACGTATAACGTATAAAGAATAACGTATAACGTATAACGTATAACGAATAACGTAAAACGTATAACGCATAACGTATAACGTATAACGTGTAACGAAGAACGTATAACGAATAACGTATAACGTATATCGTATAACGTAGAATGTATAACGTATAACGTATAACGTATAACGTATAACGAATACCGTAAAACGTATAACGCATAACGTATATCGTATACCGTATAACGTATAACGTATAACGTATAACGTATAACGCATAAAGAATAACGTATAACGTATAACCTATGACGTATAACGTATAACGTATAACGTATAACGTATAACGTGTATCGTATAACGTATAACGTATAACGTATAACGTATAACGTATAACGTATGACGTATAACGTATAACGTATAACGTATAACGTATACCGTATAACGTATAACGTATAACGTATAACGTTTATCGTAAAACGTATAACGTATAACGTATAAAGAATAACGTATAACGTATAACGTATAACGTATAAAGAATAACGTATAACGTATAACGTATAACGAATAACGTAAAACGTATAACGTATAACGTATAACGCATAAAGAATAACGTATAACGTATAACGTATAACGTATAACGCATAAAGAATAACGTATAACGTATAACGTATAACGTATAACGTATAACGTATAACGTATTACGTATAACGTAAAACGTATAACGTATAACGTATAACGTATGACGTATAACGTATAACGTATTACGTATAACGTATAACGTATAACGTATAACGTATAACGAATAACGTATAACGTAAAACGTATAACGTATAACGTATAACGTATAACGTATAACCTATGACGTATAACGTATAACGTATAACGTATAACGCATAACGTATAACGTATAACGTATTACGTATAACGTATAACGTATAACGTGTAACGTATAACGTATAACGTATAACGTATAACGTATAACGTAGAACGTATAACGTATAACGTATAACGTAAAACGTATAACGTAAAACGTATAACGTATAACGTATAACGAATACCGTAAAACGTATAACGCATAACGTATAACGTATAACGTGTAACGAAGAACGTATAACGAATAACGTAAAACGTATAACGCAAAACATGTAACGTATTACGTATCACGTCTAACGTATAACGTATATCGTATAACGTATAACGTAAAACGTATAACGTATAACGTATAACGTATAACGCATAAAGAATAACGTATAACGTATAACGTATAACGTATAACGTATGACGTATAACGTATAACGTATAACGTATAACGTATAACGTATAACGTAAAACGTATAACGTATAACGTATAACGAATACCGTAAAACGTATAACGCATAACGTATATCGTATACCGTATAACGTATAACGTATAACGAATAACGTAAAACGTATAACGTATAACATATAACGTATATCGTATAACGTATAACGCATAACGTATAACGTATAACGTATAACGTATAACGCATAAAGAATAACGTATAACGTATAACGTATAACGTATAACGTATAACGTATAACGTATAACGTATAACGTATAACGTATAACGTATAACGTGTAACGTATAACGTATAACGTATAACGTATAACGTATGACGTATAACGTATAACGTATTACGTATAACGTATAACGTATAACGTATAACGTATAACGAATAACGTATAACGTAAAACGTATAACGTATAACGTATAACGTATAACCTATGACGTATAACGTATAACGTATAACGTATAACGTATAACGTATAACGTATTACGTATAACGTATAACGTATAACGTGTAACGTATAACGTATAACGTATAACGTATAACGTATAACGTAGAACGTATAACGTATAACGTATAACGTAAAACGTATAACGTAAAACGTATAACGTATAACGTATAACGAATACCGTAAAACGTATAACGCATAACGTATATCGTATACCGTATAACGTATAACGTATAACGTATAACGTATAACGCATAAAGAATAACGTATAACGTATAACCTATGACGTATAACGTATAACGTATAACGTATAACGTATAACGTGTATCGTATAACGTATAACGTATAACGTATAACGTATAACGTATAACGTATAACGTATGACGTTTAACGTATAACGTATAACGTATAACGTATAACGTATAACGTATAACGTATAACGTATAACGTACAACGTATACCGTATAACGTATAACGTATGACGTATAACGTATAACGTATCACGAATAACGTAAAATGTATAACGCATAACGTATAACGTATAACGTGTAACGAAGAACGTTTAACGAATAACGTAAAACGTATAACGCAAAACATGTAACGTATCACGTATCACGTATAACGTATAACGTATATCGTATAACGTGTAACGTAAAACGTATAACGTATAACGTATAACGTATAACGCATAAAGAATAACGTATAACGTATAACGTATAACGTATAACGTATGACGTATAACGTATAACGTATAACGTATAACGTATAACGTATAACGTAAAACGTATAACGTATAACGTATAACGAATACCGTAAAACGTATAACGCATAACGTATATCGTATACCGTATAACGTATAACGTATAACGTATAACGTATAACGTATAACGCATAAAGAATAACGTATAACGTATAACGTATAACGTATAACGTATAACGTATAACGTATAACGTATAACGTATAACGTATAACGTATAACGTATAACGTATAACGTATAACGTATTACGTATAACGTATAACGTATAACGTATAACGTATAACGTATAACGAATAACGTATAACGTAAAACGTATAACGCATAACGTATAACGTATAACGTGTAACGAAGAACGTATAACGAATAACGTATATCGTATATCCTATAACGTATAACGCATAACGTATAACGTATAAGCTATAACGTATAACGTATAACGTACATCGTATACCGTATCACGTATAACGTATACCGTATAACGTATAACGAATAACGTATAACGTATAACGTATAACGTATAACGTATAACGTATAACGTATAACGTATAACGTATAACGTAGAACGTATAACGTATTTATAACGTATATCGTAAAACGTATAACGTATAACGTATAACGTATAACGTATAACGCATAACGAATAACGTATAACGTATAACCTATGACGTATAACGTATAACGTATAACGTATAACATATAACGCATAACGTATATCGTATACCGTATAACGTATAACGTATAACGTATAACGTATAACGTATAACGTATAACGCCTAACGAATAACGTATAACGTATAACCTATGACGTATAACGTATAACGTATAACGTATAACGTATCACGTATATCGTATAACGTATAACGTATAACGTATTACGTATAACGTATAACGCATAACGTATAACGTATACCGTATCACGTATAACGTATACCGTATAACGTATAACGTATAACGTATAACGTTTAACGTATAACGTATAAAGTATAACGTATAACGTATAAAGTATAACGTTTAACGTATAACGTATAACGTATAACGTACAACGAATAACGTAAAACGTATAACGCATAACGTATAACGTATAACGTACAACTTATACCGTATCACGTATAACGTATACCGTATAACGAATAACGTATAACGTATAACGTATAACGTATAGTATAACGTATAACGTATAACGTATAACGTATAACGTAGAACGTATAACGTATTTATAACGTATATCGTAAAACGTATAACGTATAACGTATAACGTATAACGTATAACGTATAACGTATAACGTATAACGTATAACGTATAGCGTATAACGTATAACGTATAACGTATAACGTATAACGTACACCGTATAACGTATAACGTATAACGTATAACGTTTATCGTAAAAAACGTATAACGTATAACGTATAAAGAATAACGTATAACGTATAACGTATAACGTATAAAGAATAACGTATAACGTATAACGTATAACGAATAACGTAAAACGTATAACGCATAACGTATAACGTATAACGTGTAACGAAGAACGTATAACGAATAACGTATAACGTGTATCGTATAACGTAGAATGTATAACGTATTATATAACGTATAACGTATATCGTAAAACGTATAACGTATAACGTATAACGTATAACGTATACCGTATAACGTATAACGTATAACGTATAACGTATAACGTATAGCGTATAACGTATAACGTATAACGTATAACGTATACCGTATAACGTATAACCTATGACGTATAACGTACAACGTATAACGTATAACGTATAACGTATAACGTATAACGTATAACGTATAACCTATAACGTATAACGTATAACGTATAACGTATAACGAATAACGTAAAACGTATAACGCATAACGTATAACGTATAACGTGTAACGAAGAACGTATAACGTATAACCTATAACGTATAACGTATAACGTATAACGTATAACGAATAACGTAAAACGTATAACGCATAACGTATAACGTATAACGTGTAACGAAGAACGTATAACGAATAACGTATAACCTATATCGTATAACGTATAATGTATAACGTATAACGTATAAGGTATAACGTATAACGTATAACGTATAACGTATAACGTATAACGTATAACGTATAACGTATAACGTATAACGTATAGCGTATAACGTATAACGTATAACGTATAACGTATAACGTACACCGTATAACGTATAACGTATAACGTATAACGTTTATCGTAAAAAACGTATAACGTATAACGTATAAAGAATAACGTATAACGTATAACGTATAACGTATAAAGAATAACGTATAACGTATAACGTATAACGAATAACGTAAAACGTATAACGCATAACGTATAACGTATAACGTGTAACGAAGAACGTATAACGAATAACGTATAACGTGTATCGTATAACGTAGAATGTATAACGTATTATATAACGTATAACGTATATCGTAAAACGCATAACGAATAACGTATAACGTATAACCTATGACGTATAACGTATAACGTATAACGTATAACATATAACGCATAACGTATATCGTATACCGTATAACGTATAACGTATAACGTATAACGTATAACGTATAACGTATAACGCCTAACGAATAACGTATAACGTATAACCTATGACGTATAACGTATAACGTATAACGTATAACGTATCACGTATATCGTATAACGTATAACGTATAACGTATTACGTATAACGTATAACGCATAACGTATAACGTATACCGTATCACGTATAACGTATACCGTATAACGTATAACGTATAACGTATAACGTTTAACGTATAACGTATAAAGTATAACGTATAACGTATAAAGTATAACGTTTAACGTATAACGTATAACGTATAACGTACAACGAATAACGTAAAACGTATAACGCATAACGTATAACGTATAACGTACAACTTATACCGTATCACGTATAACGTATACCGTATAACGAATAACGTATAACGTATAACGTATAACGTATAGTATAACGTATAACGTATAACGTATAACGTATAACGTAGAACGTATAACGTATTTATAACGTATATCGTAAAACGTATAACGTATAACGTATAACGTATAACGTATAACGTATAACGTATAACGTATAACGTATAACGTATAGCGTATAACGTATAACGTATAACGTATAACGTATAACGTACACCGTATAACGTATAACGTATAACGTATAACGTTTATCGTAAAAAACGTATAACGTATAACGTATAAAGAATAACGTATAACGTATAACGTATAACGTATAAAGAATAACGTATAACGTATAACGTATAACGAATAACGTAAAACGTATAACGCATAACGTATAACGTATAACGTGTAACGAAGAACGTATAACGAATAACGTATAACGTGTATCGTATAACGTAGAATGTATAACGTATTATATAACGTATAACGTATATCGTAAAACGTATAACGTATAACGTATAACGTATAACGTATACCGTATAACGTATAACGTATAACGTATAACGTATAACGTATAGCGTATAACGTATAACGTATAACGTATAACGTATACCGTATAACGTATAACCTATGACGTATAACGTACAACGTATAACGTATAACGTATAACGTATAACGTATAACGTATAACGTATAACCTATAACGTATAACGTATAACGTATAACGTATAACGAATAACGTAAAACGTATAACGCATAACGTATAACGTATAACGTGTAACGAAGAACGTATAACGTATAACCTATAACGTATAACGTATAACGTATAACGTATAACGAATAACGTAAAACGTATAACGCATAACGTATAACGTATAACGTGTAACGAAGAACGTATAACGAATAACGTATAACCTATATCGTATAACGTATAATGTATAACGTATAACGTATAAGGTATAACGTATAACGTATAACGTATAACGTATAACGTATAACGTCTAACGTATATCGTAAAACGTATAACGTATTACGTATAAAGAATAACGTATAACGTATAACGTATAAAGAATAACGTATAACGTATAACGTATAACGAATAACGTAGAACGTATAACGCATAACGTATAATGTATAACGTGTAACGAAGAACGTATAACGAATAACGTATAACGTACATCGTATAACGTATAACGTATAACGTATAACGTATATCGTAAAACGTATAACGTATAACGTATAACGTATAACGTATAACCTATAACGTATAACGTATAACGTATAACGTATAACGTATAACGTATAACGTATAACGTATAACGTATAACGTATAACGTATAACGTATAACGTATAACGTATAACGTATAACGTATAACGTATAACGTATTACGTATAACGTAAAACGTATAACGTATAACGTATAACGTATGACGTATAACGTATAACGTATTACGTATAACGTATAACGTATAACGTATAACGTATAACGAATAACGTATAACGTAAAACGTATAACGTATAACGTATAACGTATAACCTATGACGTATAACGTATAACGTATAACGTATAACGTATAACGTATAACGTATAACGTATAACCTATAACGTATAACGTATAACGTATAACGAATAACGTAAAACGTATAACGAATAACGTATAACGTATATCGTATAACGTATAACGCATAACGTATAACGTATAACGTATAACGTATAACGCATAAAGAATAACGTATAACGTATAACGTATAACGTATAACGTATAACGTATAACGTATAACGTATAACGTATAACGTATAACGTATAACGTGTAACGTATAACGTATAACGTATAACGTACAACGTATAACGTAGAACGTATAACGTATAACGTATAACGTAAAACGTATAACGTAAAACGTATAACGTATAACGTATAACGTATAACGAATACCGTAAAACGTATAACGCATAACGTATATCGTATACCGTATAACGTATAACGTATAACGTATAACGTATAACGCATAAAGAATAACGTATAACGTATAACCTATGACGTATAACGTATAACGTATAACGTATAACGTATAACGTATAACGTATAACGTATAACGTATAACGTATAACGTATTACGTATAACGTAAAACGTAAAACGTATAACGTATAACGTATAACGTATGACGTATAACGTATAACGTACTACGTATAACGTATAACGTATAACGTATAACGTATAACGAATAACGTATAACGTAAAACGTATAACGTATAACGTATAACGTATAACCTATGACGTATAACGTATAACGTATAACGTATAACGTATAACGTATAACGTATAACGTATTACGTATAACGTATAACGTATAACGTGTAACGTATAACGTATAACGTATAACGTATAACGTATAACGTAGAACGTATAACGTATAACGTATAACGTAAAACGTATAACGTAAAACGTATAACGTATAACGTATAACGAATACCGTAAAACGTATAACGCATAACGTATATCGTATACCGTATAACGTATAACGTATAACGTATAACGTATAACGCATAAAGAATAACGTATAACGTATAACCTATGACGTATAACGTATAACGTATATCGTATAACGTATAACGTGTATCGTATAACGTATAACGTATAACGTATAACGTATAACGTTTAACGTATGACGTATAACGTATAACGTATAACGTATAACGTATAACGTATAACGTATAACGTATAACGTATAACGTACAACGTATACCGTATAACGTATAACGTATGACGTATAACGTATAACGTATCACGAATAACGTAAAACGTATTGCGCATAACGTATAACGTATAACGTGTAACGAAACACGTATAACGAATAACGTATAACGTATATCGTATAACGTATAATGTATAACGTATAACGTATAAGGTATAACGTATAACGTATAACGTATAACGTATAACGTATAACGTATAACGTATAACGTATATCGTAAAACGTATAACGCATTACGTATAAAGAATAACGTATAACGTATAACGTATAAAGAATAACGTATAACGTATAACGTATAACGAATAACGTAGAACGTATAACGCATAACGTATAATGTATAACGTGTAACGAAGAACGTATAACGAATAATGTATAACGTACATCGTATAACGTATAACGTATAACGTATAACGTATATCGTAAAACGTATAACGTATAACGTATAACGTATAACGTATAACGTATAACGTATAACGTATAACGTATAACGTATAACGTATAACGTATAACGTATAACGTATAACGAATAACGTATAACGTATAACGTATAACGTATAACGTATAACGTATAACGTATAACTTATAACGTATAACGTATATCGTATAACGTATAACGTGTAACGTATAACCTATAACGTATAACGTATAACGTATAACGTATAACGTATAACGTATAACGTATAACGTATAACGTATAACGTATAACGTATAACGTAGAACGTATAACATGTAACGTATAACGTATAACGTATAACGTATAACGTATAACGTATAACGTATAACGTATAACGTATAACGTATAACGTATAACGTATAACGTATAACGTATAACGTATAACGTATAACGTATAACGTATAACGCACAACGTATACCGTATCACGTATAATGTATTACGAATAACGTGTAACGTATAACGTATAACGTATAACGTATAACGTATAACGTATAACGTATAACGTATATCGTATAACATATAACGCATAACGTATATCGTATACCGTATAACGTATAACGTATAACGTATAACGTATAACGTATAACGTATAACGCCTAACGAATAACGTATAACGTATAACCTATGACATATAACGTATAACGTATAACGTATAATGTATATCGTATAACGTATAACGTATAACGCATAACGAATAACGTATAACGTATAACCTATGACGTATAACGTATAACGTATAACGTATAACATATAACGCATAACGTATATCGTATACCGTATAACGTATAACGTATAACGTATAACGTATAACGTATAACGTATAACGTATAACGTATAACGTATAACGTATAACGCCTAACGAATAACGTGTAACGTATAACCTATGACGTATAACGTATAACGTATAACGTATCACGTATATCGTATAACGTATAACGTATAACGTATTACGTATAACGTATAACGTATAACGTATTACGTATAACGTATAACGTATAACGTATAACGTATAACGTATAACGTATCACGAATAACGTAAAACGCATAACGTATATCGTATACCGTATAACGTATAACGTATAACGTATAACGTATAACGTATAACGTATAACGTATAACTAATAACGCATAACGTATATCGTATACCGTATAACGTATAACGTATAACGTATAACGTATCACGTATATCGTATAACGTATAACGTATAACGTATTACGTATAACGTATAACGTATAACGTATTACGTATAACGTATAACGTATAAGGTATAACGTATAACGTATAACGTATAACGTATCACGAATAACGTAAAACGCATAACGTATATCGTATACCGGATAACGTATAACGTATAACGTATAACGTATAACGTATAACGTATAACGTATAACATATAACGCATAACGTATATCGTATACCGTATAACGTATAACGTATAACGTATAACGTATAACGTATAACGTATGACGTATAACGTATATCGTATAACGTATAACGTATAACGTATAACGTATAACGTATATCGTATACCGTATAACGTATAACGTATAACGTATAACGTATAACGTATAACGCATAACGAATAACGTATAACGTATAACCTATGACGTATAACGTATAACGTATAACGTATAACGTATAACATATAACGCATAACGTATATCGTATACCGTATAACGTATAACGTATAACGTATAACGTATAACGTATAACGTATAACGCCTAACGAATAACGTATAACGTATAACTTATGACGTATAACGTATAACGTATAACGTATCACGTATATCGTATAACGTATAACGTATAACGTATTACGTATAACGTATAACGTATAACGTATAACGTATAACGTATAACGTATCACGAATAACGTAAAACGCATAACGTATATCGTATACCGTATAACGTAAAACGTATAACGTATAACGTATAACGTATAACGTATAACATATAACGCATAACGTATATCGTATACCGTATAACGTATAACGTATAACGTATAACGTATAACGTATAACGTATAACGTATAACGCCTAACGAATAACGTATAAGGTATAACCTATGACGTATAACGTATAACGTATAACGTATCACGTATATCGTATAACGTTTAACGTATAACGTATTACGTATAACGTATAACGTATAACGTACAACGTATAACGTATAACGTATCACGAATAACGTAAAACGCATAACGTATATCGTATACCGTATAACGTATAACGTATAACGTATAACGTATAACGTATAACGCATAACGAATAACGTATAACGTATAACCTATGACGTATACCGTATAACGTATAACGTATAACGTATAACGAATAACGTAAAACGTATAACGCATAACGTATTATATAACGTATAACGTATAACGTATAACGTATAACGTATAACGTATAACGTATAACGTATAACGTATAACGTAAAACGCATAACGTATATCGTATACCGTATAACGTATAACGTATAACGTATAACGTATAACGTATAACGCATAACGAATAACGTATAACGTATAACCTATGACGTATAACGTATAACGTATAACGTATAACGTATATCGTATAACGTATAACGTATAAGGTATTACGTATAACGTATAACGTATAACGTATAACGTATAACGTATAACGTATAACGTATCACGAATAACGTAAAACGCATAACGTATATCGTACACCGTATAACGTATAGCGTATAACGTATACCGTATCACGTATAATGTATTACGAATAACGTGTAACGTATAACGTGTAACGTATAACGTGTAACGTAAAACGTATAACGTATAACGTATAACGTATAACGTATAACGTATAACGCATAACGAATAACGTATAACGTATAACGTATAACGTGTAACGTATAACGTGTAACGTAAAACGTATAACGTATAACGTATAACGTATAACGTATAACGTATAACGTATAACGAATAACGTAAAACGTATAACGCATAACGTATAACGTATAACGTAAAACGAATAACGTAAAACGTATAACGTATAACGCCTAACGAATAACGTATAACGTATAACCTATGACGTATAACGTATAACGTATAACGTATAACATATAACGCATAACGTATATCGTATACCGTATAACGTATAACGTATAACGTATAACGTATAACGTATAACGTATAACGTATAACGCCTAACGAATAACGTATAACGTATAACTTATGACGTATAACGTATAACGTATAACGTATCACGTACATCGTATAACGTATAACGTATAACGTATTACGTATAACGTATAACGTATAACGTATAACGTATAACATATAACGCATAACGTATATCGTATACCGTATAACGTATAACGTATAACGTATAACGTATAACGTATAACGCCTAACGAATGACGTATAACGTATAACCTATGACGTATAACGTATAACGTATAACGTATCACGTATATCGTATAACGTATAACGTATAACGTATTACGTATAACGTATAACGTATAACGTATAACGTATAACGTATAACGTATCACGAATAACGTAAAACGCATAACGTATATCGTATACCGTATAACGTATAACGTATAACGTATAACGTATAACGTGTAACGCATAACGAATAACGAATAACGTATAACCTATGACGTATAACGTATTACGTATAACGTATCACGTATATCGTATAACGTATAACGTATAACGTATTACGTATAACGTATAACGTATCACGTATATCGTATAACGTATAACGTATAACGTATTACGTATAACGTATAACGTATAACGTATAACGTATAACGTATAACGTATAACGAATAACGTAAAACGTATAACGCATAACGTATAACGTATAACGTAAAACGAATAACGTAAAACGTATAACGCATAACGTAAAACGTATAACGCATAACGTATTATATAACGTATAACGTATAACGTATAACGTATAACGTTTAACGTATAACGTATAACGTATTACGTATAACGTATAACGTATAACGTATAACGTATAACGTATAACGTATAACGTATAACGTATAACGTATAACGTATAACGTATAACGTATAACGTATTACGTATAACGTATAACGTATAACGTATAACGAATAACGTAAAACGTATAACGCATAACGTATAACGTATAACGTAAAACGAATAACGTAAAACGTATAACGCATAACGTATATCGTATACCGTATAACGTATAACGTATAACGTATAACGTATAACGTATAACGTATAACGCCTAACGAATAACGTATAACGTATAACCTATGACGTATAACGTATAACGTATAACGTATAACGTATATCGTATAACGTATAACGTATAAGGTATTACGTATAACGTATAACGTATAACGTATAACGTATAACGTATAACGTATAACGTATCACGAATAACGTAAAACGCATAACGTATATCGTACACCGTATAACGTATAGCGTATAACGTATACCGTATCACGTATAATGTATTACGAATAACGTGTAACGTATAACGTGTAACGTATAACGTGTAACGTAAAACGTATAACGTATAACGTATAACGTATAACGTATAACGTATAACGCATAACGAATAACGTATAACGTATACCCTATGACGTATAACGTATAACGTATATCGTATAACGTATAACGTATAACGTATTACGTATAACGTATGACGTGTAACGTATAACGTATAACGTATAACGTATAACGTATAACGTATAACGCATAACGTATAACCTATGACGTATAACGTATAACGTATAACGTATAACGTATAACGTATAACGTATAACGTATAACGTATAACGTATAACGTATAACGCCTAACGAATAACGTATAACGTATAACCTATGACGTATAACGTATAACGTATAACGTATCACGTATATCGTATAACGTATAACGTATAACGTATAACGTATTACGTATAACGTATAACATATAACGTATAACGTATAACGTATAACGTATCACGAATAACGTAAAACGCATAACGTATATCGTATACCGTATAACGTATAACGTATAACGTATAACGTATAACGTATAACGTATAACGCATAACGAATAACGTATAACGTATAACCTATGACGTATACCGTATAACGTATAACGTATAACGTATAACGAATAACGTAAAACGTATAACGCATAACGTATTATATAACGTATAACGTATAACGTATAACGTATAACGTATAACGTATGACGTACAACGTATACCGTACCACGTATAATGTATTACGAATAACGTGTAACGTATAACGTATAACATATAACGTATAACGTATAACGTATAACGTATAACGTATAATGTATAACGTATACGTATAACGTAAAACGTATAACGTATAACGTATAACGTATAACGTATAACGTATAACGTATAGCGTATAACGTATAACGTATAACGTATAACGTTTAACGTATAACGTATAACGTATAACGTATAACGTATAACGTATAACGTATAACGTATAACGTATAACGTATAACGTATAACGTATAACGTATAACGTATAAGGTATAACGTATAACGTATAACGTATAACGGATAACGGATAACGTATAACGTATAACGAATAACGTAAAACGTATAACGCATAACGTATAACGTATAACGTAAAACGAATAACGTAAAATGAATAACGCATAACGTATATCGTATACCGTATAACGTATAACGTATAACGTATAACGTATAACGTATAACGCCTAACGAATAACGTATAACGTATAACCTATGACGTATAACGTATAACGTATAACGTATAACGTATATCGTATAACGTATAACGTATAAGGTATTACGTATAACGTATAACGTATAACGTATAACGTATAACGTATAACGTATCACGAATAACGTAAAACGCATAACGTATATCGTACACCGTATAACGTATAGCGTATAACGTATACCGTATCACGTATAATGTATTACGAATAACGTGTAACGTATAACGTGTAACGTATAACGTGTAACGTAAAACGTATAACGTATAACGTATAACGTATAACGTATAACGCATAACGAATAACGTATAACGTATAACGTATAACGTGTAACGTATAACGTGTAACGTAAAACGTATAACGTATAACGTATAACGTATAACGTATAACGTAAAACGAATAACGTAAAACGTATAACGCATAACGTATATCGTATACCGTATAACGTATAACGTATAACGTATAACGTATAACGTATAACGTATAACGTATAACGCCTAACGAATAACGTATAACGTATAACCTATGACGTATAACGTATAACGTATAACGTATAACGTATATCGTATAACGTATAACGTATAAGGTATTACGTATAACGTATAACGTATAACGTATAACGTATAACGTATAACGTATAACGTATCACGAATAACGTAAAACGCATAACGTATATCGTACACCGTATAACGTATAGCGTATAATGTATACCGTATCACGTATAATGTATTACGAATAACGTGTAACGTATAACGTGTAACGCATAACGTATAACGTATAACGTAAAACGAATAACGTAAAACGTATAACGCATAACGTATATCGTATGCCGTATAACGTATAACGTATAACGTATAACGTATAACGTATAACGCCTAACGAATAACGTATAACGTATAACCTATGACGTATAACGTATAACGTATAACGTATAACATATAACGCATAACGTATATCGTATACCGTATAACGTATAACGTATTACGTATAACGTATAACGTATAACGTATAACGCCTAACGAATAACGTATAACGTATAACTTATGACGTATAACGTATAACGTATAACGTATCACGTATATCGTATAACGTATAACGTATAACGTATTACGTATAACGTATAACGTATAACGTATAACGTATAACGTATAACGTATCACGAATAACGTAAAACGCATAACGTATATCGTATACCGTATAACGTATATCGTATAACGTATAACGTATAACGTATAACGTATAACATATAACGCATAACGTATATCGTATACCGTATAACGTATAACGTATAACGTATAACGTATAACGTATAACGTATAACGCCTAACGAATAACGTATAACGTATAACCTATGACGCATAACGTATAACGTATAACGTATCACGTATATCGTATAACGTATAACGTATCACGTATATCGTATAACGTGTAACGTATAACGTATCACGTATAACGTATAACGTATAACGTATAACGTATAACGTATAACGTATAACGTATCACGAATAACGTAAAACGCATAACGTATATCGTATACCGTATAACGTATAACGTATAACGTATAACGTATAACGTATAACGTATAACATATAACGCAAAACGTATATCGTATACCGTATAACGTATAACGTATAACGTATAACGTATAACGTATAACGTATAACGCCTAACGAATAACGTATAACGTATAACGTATAACGTGTAACGCATAACGAATAACGTATAACGTATAACGTATAACGTATAACGTATAACGCCTAACGAATAACGTATAACGTATAACGTATAACGTGTAACGCATAACGAATAACGTATAACGTATAACTTATGACGTATACCGTATAACGTATAACGTATAACGTATGACGTACAACGTATACCGTATCACGTATAATGTATTACGAATAACGTGTAACGTATAACGTATAACGTATAACGTATAACGTATAACGTATAACGTATAAAGTATAACGTATAACGTATAACGTATAACGTACAACGTATAACGTATAACGTATAACGAATAACGTAAAACGTATAACGTATAACGTATAACGTATAACGTATAACGCATAACGAATAACGTATAACGTATAACGTATAACGTGTAACGTATAACGTGTAACGTAAAACGTATAACGTATAACGTATAACGTATAACGTATAACGTATAACGTATAACGTATAACGTATCACGTATATCGTATAACGTGTAACGTATAACGTATCACGTATAACGTATAACGTATAACGTATAACGTATAACGTATAACGTATCACGAATAACGTAAAACGCATAACGTATATCGTATACCGTATAACGTATAACGTATAACGTATAACGTATAACGTATAACGTATAACATATAACGCAAAACGTATATCGTATACCGTATAACGTATAACGTATAACGTATAACGTATAACGTATAACGTATAACGCCTAACGCATAACGTATAACGTATAACGTATAACGTATAACGTATAACGTATAACGTATAACGTATAACCTATGACGTATAACGTATAACGTATAACGTATAACATATAACGCATAACGTATATCGTATACCGTATAACGTATAACGTATAACGTATAACGTATAACGTATAACGTATAACGCCTAACGAATAACGTATAACGTATAACCTATGACGTATAACGTATAACGTATAACGTATCACGTATATCGTATAACGTATAACGTATAACGTATTACGTATAACGTATAACGTATAACGTATAACGTATAACGTGTAACGCATAACGAATAACGTATAACGTATAACCTATGACGTATACCGTATAACGTATAACGTATAACGTATAACGAATAACGTAAAACGTATAACGCATAACGTATTATATAACGTATAACGTATAACGTATAACGTATAACGTATAACGTATAACGTATGACGTACAACGTATACCGTATCACGTATAATGTATTACGAATAACGTGTAACGTATAACGTATAACGTATAACGTATAACGTATAACGTATAACGTATAATGTATAATGTATAACGTATAACGTAAAACGTATAACGTATAACGTATAACGTATAACGTATAACGTATAACGTATAACGTATAACGTATAACGTATAACGTATAACGTATAACGTATAACGTATAACGTATAACGTATAACGAATAACGTAAAACGTATAACGCATAACGTATAACGTATAACGTAAAACGAATAACGTAAAATGTATAACGCATAACGTATATCGTATACCGTATAACGTATAACGTATAACGTATAACGTATAACGTATAACGCCTAACGAATAACTTATAACGTATAACCTATGACGTATAACGTATAACGTATAACGTATAACGTATATCGTATAACGTATAACGTATAAGGTATTACGTATAGCGTATAACGTATAACGTATAACGTATAACGTATAACGTATAACGCCTAACGAATAACGTGTAACGTATAACCTATGACGTATAACGTATAACGTATAACGTATCACGTATATCGTATAACGTATAACGTATAACGTATTACGTATAACGTATAACGTATAACGTATTACGTATAACGTATAACGTATAACGTATAACGTATAACGTATAACGTATCACGAATAACGTAAAACGCATAACGTATATCGTATACCGTATAACGTATAACGTATAACGTATAACGTATAACGTATAACGTATAACGTATAACTAATAACGCATAACGTATATCGTATACCGTATAACGTATAACGTATAACGTATAACGTATCACGTATATCGTATAACGTATAACGTATAACGTATTACGTATAACGTATAACGTATAACGTATTACGTATAACGTATAACGTATAAGGTATAACGTATAACGTATAACGTATAACGTATCACGAATAACGTAAAACGCATAACGTATATCGTATACCGGATAACGTATAACGTATAACGTATAACGTATAACGTATAACGTATAACGTATAACATATAACGCATAACGTATATCGTATACCGTATAACGTATAACGTATAACGTATAACGTATAACGTATAACGTATGACGTATAACGTATATCGTATAACGTATAACGTATAACGTATAACGTATAACGTATATCGTATACCGTATAACGTATAACGTATAACGTATAACGTATAACGTATAACGCATAACGAATAACGTATAACGTATAACCTATGACGTATAACGTATAACGTATAACGTATAACGTATAACATATAACGCATAACGTATATCGTATACCGTATAACGTATAACGTATAACGTATAACGTATAACGTATAACGTATAACGCCTAACGAATAACGTATAACGTATAACTTATGACGTATAACGTATAACGTATAACGTATCACGTATATCGTATAACGTATAACGTATAACGTATTACGTATAACGTATAACGTATAACGTATAACGTATAACGTATAACGTATCACGAATAACGTAAAACGCATAACGTATATCGTATACCGTATAACGTAAAACGTATAACGTATAACGTATAACGTATAACGTATAACATATAACGCATAACGTATATCGTATACCGTATAACGTATAACGTATAACGTATAACGTATAACGTATAACGTATAACGTATAACGCCTAACGAATAACGTATAAGGTATAACCTATGACGTATAACGTATAACGTATAACGTATCACGTATATCGTATAACGTTTAACGTATAACGTATTACGTATAACGTATAACGTATAACGTACAACGTATAACGTATAACGTATCACGAATAACGTAAAACGCATAACGTATATCGTATACCGTATAACGTATAACGTATAACGTATAACGTATAACGTATAACGCATAACGAATAACGTATAACGTATAACCTATGACGTATACCGTATAACGTATAACGTATAACGTATAACGAATAACGTAAAACGTATAACGCATAACGTATTATATAACGTATAACGTATAACGTATAACGTATAACGTATAACGTATAACGTATAACGTATAACGTATAACGTAAAACGCATAACGTATATCGTATACCGTATAACGTATAACGTATAACGTATAACGTATAACGTATAACGCATAACGAATAACGTATAACGTATAACCTATGACGTATAACGTATAACGTATAACGTATAACGTATATCGTATAACGTATAACGTATAAGGTATTACGTATAACGTATAACGTATAACGTATAACGTATAACGTATAACGTATAACGTATCACGAATAACGTAAAACGCATAACGTATATCGTACACCGTATAACGTATAGCGTATAACGTATACCGTATCACGTATAATGTATTACGAATAACGTGTAACGTATAACGTGTAACGTATAACGTGTAACGTAAAACGTATAACGTATAACGTATAACGTATAACGTATAACGTATAACGCATAACGAATAACGTATAACGTATAACGTATAACGTGTAACGTATAACGTGTAACGTAAAACGTATAACGTATAACGTATAACGTATAACGTATAACGTATAACGTATAACGAATAACGTAAAACGTATAACGCATAACGTATAACGTATAACGTAAAACGAATAACGTAAAACGTATAACGTATAACGCCTAACGAATAACGTATAACGTATAACCTATGACGTATAACGTATAACGTATAACGTATAACATATAACGCATAACGTATATCGTATACCGTATAACGTATAACGTATAACGTATAACGTATAACGTATAACGTATAACGTATAACGCCTAACGAATAACGTATAACGTATAACTTATGACGTATAACGTATAACGTATAACGTATCACGTACATCGTATAACGTATAACGTATAACGTATTACGTATAACGTATAACGTATAACGTATAACGTATAACATATAACGCATAACGTATATCGTATACCGTATAACGTATAACGTATAACGTATAACGTATAACGTATAACGCCTAACGAATGACGTATAACGTATAACCTATGACGTATAACGTATAACGTATAACGTATCACGTATATCGTATAACGTATAACGTATAACGTATTACGTATAACGTATAACGTATAACGTATAACGTATAACGTATAACGTATCACGAATAACGTAAAACGCATAACGTATATCGTATACCGTATAACGTATAACGTATAACGTATAACGTATAACGTGTAACGCATAACGAATAACGAATAACGTATAACCTATGACGTATAACGTATTACGTATAACGTATCACGTATATCGTATAACGTATAACGTATAACGTATTACGTATAACGTATAACGTATCACGTATATCGTATAACGTATAACGTATAACGTATTACGTATAACGTATAACGTATAACGTATAACGTATAACGTATAACGTATAACGAATAACGTAAAACGTATAACGCATAACGTATAACGTATAACGTAAAACGAATAACGTAAAACGTATAACGCATAACGTAAAACGTATAACGCATAACGTATTATATAACGTATAACGTATAACGTATAACGTATAACGTTTAACGTATAACGTATAACGTATTACGTATAACGTATAACGTATAACGTATAACGTATAACGTATAACGTATAACGTATAACGTATAACGTATAACGTATAACGTATAACGTATAACGTATTACGTATAACGTATAACGTATAACGTATAACGAATAACGTAAAACGTATAACGCATAACGTATAACGTATAACGTAAAACGAATAACGTAAAACGTATAACGCATAACGTATATCGTATACCGTATAACGTATAACGTATAACGTATAACGTATAACGTATAACGTATAACGCCTAACGAATAACGTATAACGTATAACCTATGACGTATAACGTATAACGTATAACGTATAACGTATATCGTATAACGTATAACGTATAAGGTATTACGTATAACGTATAACGTATAACGTATAACGTATAACGTATAACGTATAACGTATCACGAATAACGTAAAACGCATAACGTATATCGTACACCGTATAACGTATAGCGTATAACGTATACCGTATCACGTATAATGTATTACGAATAACGTGTAACGTATAACGTGTAACGTATAACGTGTAACGTAAAACGTATAACGTATAACGTATAACGTATAACGTATAACGTATAACGCATAACGAATAACGTATAACGTATACCCTATGACGTATAACGTATAACGTATATCGTATAACGTATAACGTATAACGTATTACGTATAACGTATGACGTGTAACGTATAACGTATAACGTATAACGTATAACGTATAACGTATAACGCATAACGTATAACCTATGACGTATAACGTATAACGTATAACGTATAACGTATAACGTATAACGTATAACGTATAACGTATAACGTATAACGTATAACGCCTAACGAATAACGTATAACGTATAACCTATGACGTATAACGTATAACGTATAACGTATCACGTATATCGTATAACGTATAACGTATAACGTATAACGTATTACGTATAACGTATAACATATAACGTATAACGTATAACGTATAACGTATCACGAATAACGTAAAACGCATAACGTATATCGTATACCGTATAACGTATAACGTATAACGTATAACGTATAACGTATAACGCATAACGAATAACGTATAACGTATAACCTATGACGTATACCGTATAACGTATAACGTATAACGTATAACGAATAACGTAAAACGTATAACGCATAACGTATTATATAACGTATAACGTATAACGTATAACGTATAACGTATAACGTATGACGTACAACGTATACCGTACCACGTATAATGTATTACGAATAACGTGTAACGTATAACGTATAACATATAACGTATAACGTATAACGTATAACGTATAACGTATAATGTATAACGTATACGTATAACGTAAAACGTATAACGTATAACGTATAACGTATAACGTATAACGTATAACGTATAGCGTATAACGTATAACGTATAACGTATAACGTTTAACGTATAACGTATAACGTATAACGTATAACGTATAACGTATAACGTATAACGTATAACGTATAACGTATAACGTATAACGTATAACGTATAACGTATAAGGTATAACGTATAACGTATAACGTATAAAGGATAACGGATAACGTATAACGTATAACGAATAACGTAAAACGTATAACGCATAACGTATAACGTATAACGTAAAACGAATAACGTAAAATGAATAACGCATAACGTATATCGTATACCGTATAACGTATAACGTATAACGTATAACGTATAACGTATAACGCCTAACGAATAACGTATAACGTATAACCTATGACGTATAACGTATAACGTATAACGTATAACGTATATCGTATAACGTATAACGTATAAGGTATTACGTATAACGTATAACGTATAACGTATAACGTATAACGTATAACGTATCACGAATAACGTAAAACGCATAACGTATATCGTACACCGTATAACGTATAGCGTATAACGTATACCGTATCACGTATAATGTATTACGAATAACGTGTAACGTATAACGTGTAACGTATAACGTGTAACGTAAAACGTATAACGTATAACGTATAACGTATAACGTATAACGCATAACGAATAACGTATAACGTATAACGTATAACGTGTAACGTATAACGTGTAACGTAAAACGTATAACGTATAACGTATAACGTATAACGTATAACGTAAAACGAATAACGTAAAACGTATAACGCATAACGTATATCGTATACCGTATAACGTATAACGTATAACGTATAACGTATAACGTATAACGTATAACGTATAACGCCTAACGAATAACGTATAACGTATAACCTATGACGTATAACGTATAACGTATAACGTATAACGTATATCGTATAACGTATAACGTATAAGGTATTACGTATAACGTATAACGTATAACGTATAACGTATAACGTATAACGTATAACGTATCACGAATAACGTAAAACGCATAACGTATATCGTACACCGTATAACGTATAGCGTATAACGTATACCGTATCACGTATAATGTATTACGAATAACGTGTAACGTATAACGTGTAACGCATAACGTATAACGTATAACGTAAAACGAATAACGTAAAACGTATAACGCATAACGTATATCGTATGCCGTATAACGTATAACGTATAACGTATAACGTATAACGTATAACGCCTAACGAATAACGTATAACGTATAACCTATGACGTATAACGTATAACGTATAACGTATAACATATAACGCATAACGTATATCGTATACCGTATAACGTATAACGTATTACGTATAACGTATAACGTATAACGTATAACGCCTAACGAATAACGTATAACGTATAACTTATGACGTATAACGTATAACGTATAACGTATCACGTATATCGTATAACGTATAACGTATAACGTATTACGTATAACGTATAACGTATAACATATAACGTATAACGTATAACGTATCACGAATAACGTAAAACGCATAACGTATATCGTATACCGTATAACGTATATCGTATAACGTATAACGTATAACGTATAACGTATAACATATAACGCATAACGTATATCGTATACCGTATAACGTATAACGTATAACGTATAACGTATAACGTATAACGTATAACGCCTAACGAATAACGTATAACGTATAACCTATGACGCATAACGTATAACGTATAACGTATCACGTATATCGTATAACGTATAACGTATCACGTATATCGTATAACGTGTAACGTATAACGTATCACGTATAACGTATAACGTATAACGTATAACGTATAACGTATAACGTATAACGTATCACGAATAACGTAAAACGCATAACGTATATCGTATACCGTATAACGTATAACGTATAACGTATAACGTATAACGTATAACGTATAACATATAACGCAAAACGTATATCGTATACCGTATAACGTATAACGTATAACGTATAACGTATAACGTATAACGTATAACGCCTAACGAATAACGTATAACGTATAACGTATAACGTGTAACGCATAACGAATAACGTATAACGTATAACTTATGACGTATACCGTATAACGTATAACGTATAACGTATAACGAATAACGTAAAACGTATAACGCATAACGTATTATATAACGTATAACGTATAACGTATAACGTATAACGTATAACGTATAACGTATAACGTATGACGTACAACGTATACCGTATCACGTATAATGTATTACGAATAACGTGTAACGTATAACGTATAACGTATAACGTATAACGTATAACGTATAACGTATAAAGTATAACGTATAACGTATAACGTATAACGTACAACGTATAACGTATAACGTATAACGAATAACGTAAAACGTATAACGTATAACGTATAACGTATAACGTATAACGCATAACGAATAACGTATAACGTATAACGTATAACGTGTAACGTATAACGTGTAACGTAAAACGTATAACGTATAACGTATAACGTATAACGTATAACGTATAACGTATAACGTATAACGTATCACGTATATCGTATAACGTGTAACGTATAACGTATCACGTATAACGTATAACGTATAACGTATAACGTATAACGTATAACGTATCACGAATAACGTAAAACGCATAACGTATATCGTATACCGTATAACGTATAACGTATAACGTATAACGTATAACGTATAACGTATAACATATAACGCAAAACGTATATCGTATACCGTATAACGTATAACGTATAACGTATAACGTATAACGTATAACGTATAACGCCTAACGAATAACGTATAACGTATAACGTATAACGTATAACGTATAACGTATAACGTATAACGTATAACCTATGACGTATAACGTATAACGTATAACGTATAACATATAACGCATAACGTATATCGTATACCGTATAACGTATAACGTATAACGTATAACGTATAACGTATAACGTATAACGCCTAACGAATAACGTATAACGTATAACCTATGACGTATAACGTATAACGTATAACGTATCACGTATATCGTATAACGTATAACGTATAACGTATTACGTATAACGTATAACGTATAACGTATAACGTATAACGTGTAACGCATAACGAATAACGTATAACGTATAACCTATGACGTATACCGTATAACGTATAACGTATAACGTATAACGAATAACGTAAAACGTATAACGCATAACGTATTATATAACGTATAACGTATAACGTATAACGTATAACGTATAACGTATAACGTATGACGTACAACGTATACCGTATCACGTATAATGTATTACGAATAACGTGTAACGTATAACGTATAACGTATAACGTATAACGTATAACGTATAACGTATAATGTATAATGTATAACGTATAACGTAAAACGTATAACGTATAACGTATAACGTATAACGTATAACGTATAACGTATAACGTATAACGTATAGCGTATAACGTAGAACGTATAACGTATAACGTTTAACGTATAACGTATAACGTATAACGTATAACGTATAACGTATAACGTATAACGTATAACGTATAACGTATAACGTATAACGTATAACGTATAACGTATAACGTATAACGTATAACGTATAACGTATAACGTATAACGTATAACGTATAACGTATAACGTATAACGAATAACGTAAAACGTATAACGCATAACGTATAACGTATAACGTAAAACGAATAACGTAAAATGTATAACGCATAACGTATATCGTATACCGTATAACGTATAACGTATAACGTATAACGTATAACGTATAACGCCTAACGAATAACGTATAACGTATAACCTATGACGTATAACGTATAACGTATAACGTATAACGTATATCGTATAACGTATAACGTATAAGGTATTACGTATAGCGTATAACGTATAACGTATAACGTATAACGTATAACGTATCACGAATTACGTAAAACGCATAACGTATATCGTACACCGTATAACGTATAGCGTATAACGTATACCGTATCACGTATAATGTATTACGAATAACGTGTAACGTATAACGTGTAACGTATAACGTGTAACGTAAAACGTATAACGTATAACGTATAACGTATAACGTATAACGCATAACGAATAACGTATAACGTATAACGTATAACGTGTAACGTATAACGTGTAACGTAAAACGTATAACGTATAACGTATAACGTATAACGTATAACGTATAACGTATAACGTATAACCTATGACGTATAACGTATAACGTATAACGTATAACATATAACGCATAACGTATATCGTATACCGTATAACGTATAACGTATAACGTATAACGTATAACGTATAACGTATAACGTATAACGCCTAACGAATAACGTATAACGTATAACCTATGACGTATAACGTATAACGTATAACGTATCACGTATATCGTATAACGTATAACGTATAACGTATTACGTATAACGTATAACGTATAACGTATAACGTATAACGTATAACGTATAACGCATAACGTATATCGTACACCGTGTAACGTATAGCGTATAACGTATACCGTATCACGTATAATGTATTACGAATAACGTGTAACGTATAACGTGTAACGTATACCGTGTAACGTAAAACGTATAACGTATAACGTATAACGTATAACGTATAACGTATAACGCCTAACGAATAACGTATAACGTATAACCTATGACGTATAACGTATAACGTATAACGTATCACGTATATCGTATAACGTATAACGTATAACGTATTACGTATAACGTATAACGTATAACGTATAACGCATAACGTATATCGTACACCGTATAACGTATAGCGTATAACGTATACCGTATCACGTATAATGTATTACGAATAACGTGTAACGTATAACGTGTAACGTATAACGTGTAACGTAAAACGTATAACGTATAACGTATAACGTATAACGTATAACGTATAACGCCTAACGAATAACGTATAACGTATAACCTATGACGTATAACGTACAACGTATAACGTATCACGTATATCGTATAACGTATAACGTATAACGTATAACGTATAACGTATAACGTATAACGTATAACGTATAACGTATAACGTATAACGTATAACGTATAACGTATACCGTATAACGTATGACGTATAACGTATAACGTATAACGTATAACGTATAACGTATAACGTATAACGTATAACATATAACGTATACCGTGTAACGTATAACGTGTAACGTATAACGTATAACGTATAACGTATAACGTATAACGTATACCGTATAACGTATAACGTATAACGTATAACGTATAACGTATAACGTATAACGTATAACGTATAACGTATAACGTATAACGTATAACGTATAACGTATAACGAATAACGTATAACGTAAAACGTATAACGCATAACGTATAACGTATAACGTGTAACGAAGAACGTATAACGAATAACGTATATCGTATATCCTATAACGTATAACGCATAACGTATAACGTATAAGCTATAACGTATAACGTATAACGTACAACGTATACCGTATCACGTATAACGTGTACCGTATAACGAATAACGTATAACGTATAACGTATAACGTATAACGCCTAACGAATAACGTATAACGTATAACCTATGACGTATAACGTATAACGTATAACGTATCACGTATATCGTATAACGTATAACGTATAACGTATTACGTATAACGTATAACGTATAACGTATAACGTATAACGTATAACGTATAACGTATCACGAATAACGTAAAACGCATAACGTATATCGTATTCCGTATAACGTATGACGTATAACGTATAACGTTTAACGTATAACGTATAACGTATAACGTATAACGTATAACGTATAAAGTATAACGTATAACGTATAACGTATAACGTATAACGTATAACGTATAACGTATAACGTATAACGTATAACGTATACCGTATAACGTATAACGTATAACGTATAACGTATAACGTATAACGTATAACGTATAACGTATAACGTATAACGTATAACGTATAACGTATAACGTATAACGTATAACGTATAACGTATAACGTATAACGTATAACGTATATCGTAAAACGTATAACGTATTACGTATAAAGAATAACGTATAACGTATAACGTATAAAGAATAACGTATAACGTATAACGTATAACGAATAACATAGAACGTATAACGCATAACGTATAACGTATAACGTATAACGTATAACGTATAACGTATAACGTATAACGTATAACGTATAACGTATCACGAATATCGTAAAACGTATAACGCATAACGTATAACGTATAACGTGTAACGAAGAACGTATAACGAATGACGTAAAACGTATTACGTATTATATATTTCGTATAACGTATAACGTGTATCGTATAACTTATGACGTATAACTTATAACGTATGACGTATAACGTATAACTTGTAACGAAAAACGTATAACGAATAACGTAAAACGTATGACGCATTACATATTACATATAACGTATAACGCAAAACGTATAACGTATAACGTATAACGTACAACGAATAACGTAAAACGTATAACGCATAACGTATAACGTAAAACGTATAACGTATAACGTACAACGAATAACGTAAAACGTATAACGTATAACGTATAACGTATAACGTATAACGTATAACGTATAACGTATAACGTATAACGTATAACGTATAACGTATAACGTATAACGTATAACGTATAACGTATAACGTATATCGTAAAACGTATAACGTATTACGTATAAAGAATAACGTATAACGTATAACGTATAAAGAATAACGTATAACGTATAACGTATAACGAATAACATAGAACGTATAACGCATAACGTATAACGTTTAACGTATAACGTATAACGTATAACGTATAACGTATAACGTATCACGAATATCGTAAAACGTATAACGCATAACGTATAACGTATAACGTGTAACGAAGAACGTATAACGAATGACGTAAAACGTATTACGTATTATATATTTCGTATAACGTATAACGTGTATCGTATAACTTATGACGTATAACTTATAACGTATGACGTATAACGTATAACTTGTAACGAAAAACGTATAACGAATAACGTAAAACGTATGACGCATTACATATTACATATAACGTATAACGCAAAACGTATAACGTATAACGTATAACGTACAACGAATAACGTATAACGTATAACCTATGACGTATAACGTATAACGTATAACGTATAACATATAACGCATAACGTATATCGTATACCGTATAACGTATAACGTATAACGTATAACGTATAACGTATAACGTATAACGCCTAACGAATAACGTATAACGTATAACCTATGACGTATAACGTATAACGTATAACGTATCACATATATCGTATAACGTATAACGTATAACGTATTACGTATAACGTATAACGTATAACGTATAACGTATAACGTATAACGTATAACGTATAACGTATAACGTATAATGTATCACGAATAACGTAAAACGCATAACGTATATCGTATTCCGTATAACGTATAACGTATAACGTATAACGTTTAACGTATAACGTATAACGTATAACGTATAACGTATAAAGTATAACGTATAACGTATAACGTATAACGTATAACGTATAACGTATAACGTATAACGTATAACGTATAACGTATACCGTATAACGTATAACGTATAACGTATAACGTATAACGTATAACGTATAACGTATAACGTATAACGTATAACGTATAACGTATAACGTATAACGTATAACGTATACCGTATAACGTATGACGTATAACGTATAACGTATAACGTATAACGTATAACGTATAACGTATAACGTATAACGTAAAACGTATAACGTATAACGTATAACGTATAACGTATAACGTATAACGTATAACGTATAACGTATAACGTATAACGTATAACGTATAACATATAACGTATAACGTATAACCTATAACGTATAACGTATAACGTATAACGTATAATGTATAACGTATACCGTATAACGTATGACGTATAACGTATAACGTATAACGTATAACGTATAACGTATAACGTATAACGTATCACGTATAACGTATAACGTATAAGGTATAACGTGTAACGTATAGCGTATATCGTATAACGTATAACGTATAACGTAAAACGTATAACGTATAACGAATAACGTATAAAGTATAACGTATAAGGTATAACGTGTAACGTATAGCGTATAACGTATAACGTATAACGTATAACGTAAAACGTATAACGTATAACGTATAACGTATAACGTATAACGTATAATGTATAACGTATAACGTGTAACGTATAACGTATAACGTATAACGTATAACCTATGACGTATAACGTATAACGTATAACGTATCACGTATAACGTATAACGTATAACGTATAACGTATAACGTATAACGTATAACGTATAACGTATAAAGTATAACGTATAACGTATAACGTATAACGTATAACGTATAACGTATAACGTATAACGTATAACGTATAACGTACAACGTATACCGTATCACGTATAACGTATACCGTATAACGAATAACGTATAACGTATAACGTATAAGGTATAACGTGTAACGTATAGCGTATAACGTATAACGTATAACGTATAACGTATAACGTATAACGTATAACGTATAACGTATAACGTATAACGTATAACGTATAACGTATAACGTATAACGTATAACCTATAACGTATAACGTATAACTTATAACGTATAACGTATAACGTATAACGTATAATGTATAACGTATAACGTGTAACGTATAACGTATAACGTATAACGTATAACCTATGACGTATAACGTATAACGTATAACGTATAACGTATAACGTATAACGTACAACGTATAACGTATAACGTATAACGTATAACGTATAACGTATACCGTATAACATATAACGTATAACGTATAACGTATAACGTATAACGTATAACGTATAACGCATAACGTATAACCTATGACGTATAACGTATAACGTATAACGTATAACGTATAACCTATAACGTATAACGTATAACGTATAACGTATAACGTATAACGTATAACGTATAACGTACAACGTATACCGTATCACGAATAACGTATACCGTATAACGAATAACGTATAACGTATAACGTATAAGGTATAACGTGTAACGTATAGCGTATAACGTATAACGTATAACGTATAACGTAAAACGTATAACGTATAACGTATAACGTATAACGCATAACGTATAACGTATAACGTATAACGTATAACGTATATCGTATTCCGTATAACGTATGACGTATAACGTATAACGTTTAACGTATAACGTATAACGTATAACGTATAACGTATAACGTATAAAGTATAACGTATAACGTATAACGTATAACGTATAACGTATAACGTATAACGTATAACGTATAACGTATAACGTATACCGTATAACGTATAACGTATAACGTATAACGTATAACGTATAACGTATAACGTATAACGTATAACGTATAACGTATAACGCATATCGTAAAACGTATAACGTATTACGTATAAAGAATAACGTATAACGTATAACGTATAAAGAATAACGTATAACGTATAACGTATAACGAATAACATAGAACGTATAACGCATAACGTATAACGTTTAACGTATAACGTATAACGTATAACGTATAACGTATAACGTATCACGAATATCGTAAAACGTATAACGCATAACGTATAATGTATAACGTATAACGTGTAACGTATAACGTATAACGTATAACGTATAACCTATGACGTATAACGTATAACGTATAACGTATAACGTATAACGTATAACGTATAACGTATAACGTATAACGTATAACGTATAACGTATAACGTATAACGTATAACGTATAACGTATAACGTATAATGTATAACGTATAACGTGTAACGTATAACGTATAACGTATAACGTATAACCTATGACGTATAACGTATAACGTATAACGTATAACGTATAACGTATAACGTATAACGTATAACGTATAACGTATAACGTATAACGTATAACGTATAACGTATAACGTATAACGTATAACGTATAACGTATAACGTATAACGTATAACGTATAACGTATAACGTACAACGTATACCGTATCACGTATAATGTATTACGAATAACGTGTAACGTATAACGTATAACGTATAACGTATAACGTATAACGTATATCGTATAACATATAACGCATAACGTATATCGTATACCGTATAACGTATAACGTATAACGTATAACGTATAATGTATAACGTATAACGTATTACGTATAACGTATAACGTATAACGTATAACTTATAACGTATAACGTATCACGAATAACGTAAAACGCATAACGTATATCGTATACCGTATAACGTATAACGTATTACGTATAACGTATAACGTATAACGTATAACGTATAACGTATAACGTATAACGTATCACGAATAACGTTAAACGCATAACGTATATCGTATACCGTATAACGTATAACGTATAACGTATAACGTATAACGTATAACGTTTAACGAATAACGTATAACGTATAACCTATGACGTATACCGTATAACGTATAACGTATAACGTATAACGAATAACGTAAAACGTATAACGCATAACGTATTATATAACGTAATAACGTATAAACGTATAACGTATAACGCATAACGAATAACGTATAACGTATAACCTATGACGTATAAAACGTATAAACGTATAGCGTATAACATATAACGCATAACGTATATATCGTATACCGTATAACGTATAACGTATAACGTATAACGTATAACGTATAACGTATAACGTATAACGTATAACGCCTAACGAATAACGTATAACGTATAACTTATGACGTATAAACGTATAACGTATAACGTATTAACGTATAACGTATAACGTATAACATATAACGCATAACGTATATCGTATACCGTATAACGTATAACGTATAACGTATAACGTATAGCGTATAACGTAAGACGTATAAACGTATAACGTATAACGTATAACGTATAACGTATATCGTATACCGTATTACGTATAACGTATAACGTATAACGTATAACGTATAACGCATAAACGAATAACGTATAACGTATAACCTATGACGTATAACGTATAACGTATAACGTGTAAACGTATAACGTGTAACGTAAAACGTATAACGTATAAACGTATAACGTATAACGTATAACGCATAACGAATAACGTATAACGTATAACGTATAACGTGTAACGTATAACGTGTAACGTATAACGTGTAACGTATAACGTGTAACGTAGAAAGTATAACGTATAACGTATAACGTATAACGTATAACGTATAACGTATAACGTATAACGTATAACGAATAACGTAAAACGTATAACGCATAACGTATAACGTATAACGTAAAACGAATAACGTAAAACGTATAACGCATAACGTATATCGTATACCGTATAACGTATAACGTATAACGTATAACGTATAACGTATAACGCCTAACGAATAACGTATAACGTATAACCTATGACGGTATAACGTATAACGTATAGCGTATAACATATAACGCATAACGTATATCGTATACCGTAATAACGTATAACGTATAACGTATAACGTATAACGTATAACGTATAACGCCTAACGAATAACGTATAACGTATAACTTATGACGTATAACGTATAACGTATAACGTATCACATATATCGTATAACGTATAACGTATAACGTAATACGTATAACGTATATCGTATAACGTATAACGTATAACGTATAACGTATCACGAATAACGTAAAACGCATAACGTATATCGTATACCGTATAACGTATAACGTATAACGTATAACGTATAACGTATAACGTATATCGTATAACGTATAACATATAACGCATAACGTATATCGTATACCGTATAACGTATAAACGTATAACGTATACGTATAACGTATAACGTATAACGCCTAACGAATAACGTATAACGTATAACCTATGACGTATAACGTATAACGTATAACGTATCACGTATATCGTATAACGTTTAACGTATAACGTATTACGTATAACGTATAACGTATAACGTATAACGTATAACGTATAACGTATCACGAATAACGTAAAACGCATAACGTATATCGTATACCGTATAAACTATAACGTATAACGTATAACGTATAACGTATAACGTATAAACGCATAACGAATAACGTATAACGTATAACCTATGACGTATACCGTATAACGTATAACGTATAACGTATAACGAATAACGTAAAACGTATAACGCATAACGTATTATATAACGTATAAACGTATAACGTTTAAACGTAGTTAACGTATAACGTATAACCGTAAAACGTATGACGTACAAACGTATACCGTATCACGTATAA